>NC_090345.1:28042950-28280450 GCF_035084215.1 Heptranchias perlo
GTGTGAGATCGACTGAAATACACCTGAGAGCAAGGAGTCGAACCCTAAGTGCATCCAGTATCACAGGCATTTCACCTTTTCCACAGAAATCAACAGACGCTGAACCTGTAAATACAAGGCCGAGGAAACATTACACACAAATGAAAAAAAAAATGAACATACCAATTGTGAGGCATGTTAAAAATGTACATTGTTTACCAAATCAAGAACCCCTATTAGAACTCATTTACAGTTACCATCTGTGTTTGAATTGGCAAGCAGAACTCCAGTAAAAATAAATAAGAGATTTTTTTGCCAGTTTTTTGTCCATTGTGATTTTTTTAATGAAAGAAAAATAAAATTTAGCTATAAAGTAAATGACTGATGAACTGAAAAATGAATGACAGGCAAAAAAGCTTTTTTAATCATCGACTGATTTTAAAATCAGATGTTTCTGAAGCCTTGGCATGCTGGCAGCACTATACAAAGAACAGAATGGGTTGTGTGTTTTATGGCACTTTTACATGAATGCTCACAGTACATTCTTCTTGGAGTAGTACATTCCAGATTGCTGATTGTAAACATTATGGGAATACATTGTGGAGTTCCATGTGCTGACACATGGGTCATGTAATTATTAGAGTCTATTAAAAATAATAGAGCAAGTAATTCTTCTAATCAACGCTCATGTTCCAGGAATGTAAGCCAAATGGAAACTGCTTGTTTGAAAAATGTTTACATGCTCCCAGTTTCATTCTGAAGATAAATACATTGGCTGCTGCTACACTGTGTACCCCTGACGAGAGGATTCACTCCCAAATGTCACGGTTTTCATCGACGTGTTCGGTATCTGCGCTGACAGATCAAGGTCTGGCTAGGTTTTTGGGGAATTTGGGATTCAATGTGAGCATTTCAGACGAGCTCATAATATCACAATTTTCTTCCCTCCCCTCTGCTCCTGAAGGCATTACCGCAATGTTTCCTGGGTGATGGTTGTCCTCCAGTACCTTACCCCAAGTGGCCATGTGTGAACCTTGAGTGAGTGCCAGTATGCTATTCGACTGTGGAAGACACAACGAAGGCTTATCCTGTCCTCAGGCTAATGTGCTCCCATGCATAACTCAAGCAGGGAATAGAGTCATAGAGTCATAGAGTTATACGGCACGGATAGAGGCCCTTCGGCCCATCGTGTCCGCGCCGGCCATCAGCCCTGTCTACTCTAATCCCATATTCCAGCATTTGGTCCGTAGCCTTGTATGCTATGGCATTTCAAGTGCTCATCCAAATGCTTCTTGAATGTTGTGAGGGTTCCTGCCTCCACAACCATTTCAGGCAGTGAGTTCCAGACTCCAACCACCCTCTGGGTGAAAAAGTTCTTTCTCAAATCCCCTCTAAACCTCCCGCCTTTTACCTTGAATCTATGTCCCCTTGTTATAGAACCCTCAACGAAGGGAAAAAGCTCCTTAGCATCCATATGCTGGAAAACAATCAGGAATGGGATCAATGACCAATTTTTCCTTTCCCTAAGCCAGTGTTTGCTGCAGTCAATTGTATTGCCTCTACGATTGCCCCTGCTGTGATCAAGTAACTCAGCACGGAGTTGGAAATCAAAACTGGGGCCTTCCTGGTCTGTGCGGCTCAGAGAAAGTAGCTTTAGGGTTAAGCCATCAGGGGAGCTGGAATAATATCACGTAACAAATCTTCAATTTTAACTTTTTTTTGTGGCAAAACTTTTTTCTAAATTAGAGACTATGTAAGGGAACAGTTCCTGGTGACTTGTCATTCGATGCTATCGATGTTATCCAACAGGTTTATGGATCACCAGAGGGCTATAAATACAGCTATCTGACCATATTGAGAGAAATATGCAAGCGGCTGTCGGAACCACCACACAATAATACCAGGATACCACTTAGCAGCCAAAACTGTAACATGTCACTGGATAGTGACATTGAATGCATGAAGTTGTCAAAATGAAAAATACACCAGCAATATGCATGTATTTAGTACAGTCTTTGCTATTTTGATTTACTGTATTGGTACATTTGGTATGAATTACAGCTGGAATGTTGTAATTTAGCTAATGAGATTAAAGGTAAATTTTGGGGGGAAAAAAATTAAAGTGCACTGAGGAATTTATCAAGAATGCTATCAATAATCTGACAATATTATGAAATAATCAGAAAAAAAGAGAGCACTGACACAGAGTTCTGCGAGCATTAGGGTTTACAGTGTCCAGATATGTAGGGCACGTGGAATGTTTATCTGTTTTTTTTAGCTCTCCTAGGAAATCACATGATTTTGGGTTGGGAGGTGGGGAATGTATATATTGTGATGCAATATATGGGACAGGCTGAATGGACCAGATGATCTTTTCCTGTCCGTCATTGTTCGTAATACTGAATCACTGTAGAGTCACTATTAGTGCTGTGATAGTCTATGCCCAATACTGAAAAATCCCTCACATACTCACCCAGAACATTGACCTGGGAGTTTTAATTTTCATCTGTAACCCTCTGCATTAAGATTCTGTTGACTTTGTGGGACTGGCTCTAAGTTTCAAGTCTGTCGGAAAGTCATTTTACTCTGTGGTTAGAGGTTCAGACAGTTTGAAATGCTTTCTCTTACCTCGTATGGTGACTCAGACTTGGATATGGTTCGATAGATGCTGGCAACCCTCTAGTGCCTCACCCAAGTGACCACTTTTCATGTGTGAACCTGGACTGTAGGCATACTTTTCTGCGGGTGTTGTTGAACGATGATAAGGAAGAGACACCCCGACTGATCCGTTTGCCTTTCCCTAGCTTAGGAATTCTGAGGCCAATTGTTGTACCCTCACTATCACCCTGAACCGAGATTGGCAAACTCAGCATAGGCAAGGGGTTGAACCTAGAACATTCATGATCTTTCTGGCTGAGCACCACACTAAGTAGTGACATTTACCTTCTGAGCCTTGGAGCAGCCCATTTTAGACGTTTTCATTAAAAAAGTAACATACAAATCAGAAAACAGGATTCACCTTGTATCAAAACAATCACTTGTATGCTTATTCCCCCCTCACATAAACAAACCTTCTTTTGCATTACTACATAATTAATGGTCCATGAAAGTCCCTGAATTGCTTGTTATTCTTCGGAGAAAGGTGTAAAAATGTCCGGGAAAACTAATGACTTATAGGGGGTTATATTGGATAACCCCCGAAACCGGGCACAGGGGTCGCAGTGCGTGATTAACCCATGCCCGGTCGTCGAGATGCAGACAGCATGTAACATTCGTGATACCTGCTGATTTACCTGATTGCTGCGAGCTGCCAGCGCTACTTGTGCTGTTGAGTGGCTGCTCACCAGCAGGGGGCCCAGATATTGGGAGTGACTAGCACCACTTAAAGGCAGCCTGCACCTCTTAAAGGGGAGGTGCAATGTGGCTGCAGGAAGTGGTGGAAGTCAACTGGGAAGTGAATCTGTGCTGCAATATAGTGAAATATGGTGATGATGGGACCTCTGGAATTTTTAATGAGCAACAACTGGGCTGCTCAACGTTTGCGGGACTCTGATATTTGCAAAATATAAGATATGGATCCGCACAGAATCTGAACGGAGATCAGACACTGCGCACGTAAACAGCTCCTGTTCCTGTGTTTAAAAATCGTTGAGTTATTTTAGAACATTGAATAAAGGTTGCGCACTATTAAATCCCACACCCTCCAATCTGCATGTCAGAACCCACCAATCTGCTGATCTGAGTTTGCACCAGGCCTGCGAGAGAGCATGCACCAAGGTTCTCTGATGATGCACCAGAAGCCTTAGTGCAAGAAGTGGACAGAAGGAGGGACATCCTATATCTGCAGGGGTGCAAGAGGCCCTCCAAACATACGCTCCCAAGGCAGTGGGAGGCAGTCGGGGACGAAGTCAATGCCAGACGCATAGCATCACAAACATGGATGCAGTGCAGGAAGAAGTTCAATGCTTTGACACTAGTAGTCAAGGTGAGTGAGGTCAACTGTCAAGTGGCATCTCCTACCAACTTCACCACTAGCCACATCCACTGCCCCACGCACTACAGCCCCCATCACCCACATACCAACAAACTCTTTCAATTTGTACTCAACTCTTCCAATCAGATGCTTCCACTCACCCTCACACATTACCACTGTTACAAGCCGCACACCCACAACTCACAGGTCACACACACTGGCAGCTATTCAACCATGACAGTTACATCACCCAAACACCTTGCCGACACTCACCGACACACGTCCCCCTTTCTTGCAGGAGAAGGTGACACGTAACAGGAGGCAGCAAGTGGCAGTGGCTCCATGGAACATGAACCTGCTGTCCTCTCTCAGGATGACAGCATTCCTGTCCCACCCCTACCACACCGCCAGTGCCCTTACTGTTGCCCGTCACCAAGCTGGCCCACTCCCTGTAGAGTGTTGAAACTTTATTATAAGAACATAGGAAGATAGGGACAGGAGTAGGCCATTTCGCCCTTCGAGCCTGTTCCACCATTCAATGAATCACGGTTGATCTGCGACCTAACTCCAGATACCCGTCTTAGCCCCATATCCCTTAATACCTTTGTTTAACAAAAATCTCAGATTTAAAATTAACAATTGAGCTAGCATCAACTGCGTTTGTGGAAGTCGTTCCAAACTTCTACAACCCTTTGCATGTAGAAGTGTTTCCGAACTTCATTCCTGCAAGTCTCGGCTCTAATTTTTAGGTTATGTCCCCTAATCCTAGTACTCAAGTATAGGAGACCTCCAAAAACAGGTACAAATGCATCAGCAGCCAGAAGCAATAATCCAGCAACTAACCTGTAAATCCTGCATGATCTCTTTAAATAGTGCTGGTGGGGGATCTTCCAGGCTGTTTAAGACCTGTTCAGCTGTGCGAGGATAAGACAGTGCGTTGGCTGGATCGTTGAGTTCCAAAATCGTATCTGTCCCTTTATATCAGCATTGCCTACTGATCTACCGTATATTCTCCCTACTTTATGTGCTGCCAGCGTTTGTTATCTACACATGCACAAACGCCTTTACCAATATAGTGTCCGGTGCACATCACGCTAGAAGTGTGCGCACGCATTCCTGACGCCATTTTGGGTCCTTAGGAGTCCGCGTAGCGCCTACACAACGGGCTATGTGGCCCAATTTAGACCCCATAATATCATAGTAGGTACAGCACAGGAGGAAGCCATTCGGCCCATTGTGCCTGTGCCGGCTCTTTGACAGAGCTTTCCAATTAGTCCCATTCCCCTGCTCTTTCCCCATAGAAGACTTCCGGAGACAATTTCAAATTGTGCAACAAAAAGTTAGATGGTGCTTCTGTCCATTGCTTAAAGCTCAGTTGAACGTACAAATGTAATTTCACATTTGTTCTAAATAAGATTACAGGTAGGTAAAAGGGACATTTTGGATTGACTGGGAACTACAGTAAACCTCCAGACAGATACACTGTTTCATTCCGCCTCAGAACCTTTCACTGTTCTGGGTCAGAGCTGCTGCTGCGAAGTCAGGAAGGTCACAGACACCAGGTGAAAATTGTAGAATTTTTAGTTAAGAAAATAAACACACAACATACCCATCATTTTTAAAAATAATTTTCAAAGGGAACCAAACTGACAGCAAAAGGTTATGCATAGCTTATAAGATATACACAAAAAAACCCTGCAGAAACATCAGTTGTCAATGGCGAGTAAGTGGGACGACACACAGTTTAAAAGAGATCAGTCTCGTTGGGAAGCTGTCAGCTGTATTCTCGGCAGGGAGATTGTTCCATGGATGGGTAACACGTGCCAAGAAGGAGTTCTGGCGATGCTGAGTTCTTGACCTTGGGACAATCATGAAGTGTGAGTGGATTGTTGCCGCAGTTCTCATCGTCTGCCTGGTCTCCAGTGGAGGTGGAGTAATCTCAGTAATTAGAGGTGCTACAGGTCCACTCGTGATCATGAACAGATCTGCAGTTTCACGGTGACATTGTAATGGCTGAAGATCCGTACTTGCAAGAGCAAATAGTCAACCAGCAAGAAGCATCAGAAGGCACAACATTACCTATCACTGATCTCAGACAAGCTGTCAATAATCAACTCTAAGGCAGGCTTTTACCCAGGTTTGTAGTATATTAGTATTCATTTTATTAGCTAGCTTTGCTTCATTCCGTAACAGTCCTTGGTGTGCTGAAAACTAATGATAAATCTACACCTTGTTTATTATTGCCTAACCTTCAGCTGTTACACATTAAAACACATTGCCTTACTGGCTCCTCTGTAAGTCGATTCAAATTAAGCTACTGTAAACAGCCTGATGTGAATCTGCTCTCACCCCCTGACCCTCAGTACACCACAGCACATGTGTTGTTGGATTATAATTAGAAATTGTCCAGTGCCTGCCTTTGTTTAGAACTAAGATGCAGTGTAGAGAGTGAGTAAATTGAATTCAGCTGTAATCATCATAATCAAAATCAAATCCAATCCCTAGTCTAAAACTGATAAAAGACACTTGCCACGTCAGTGAGTGTCCACTTTCATAAAAAGAGACATAAGGGCAAAACTCACAAGTGGCAGGTAAATATGATGCATTAATCCCTTAAATCATTTAATTTTGAACTGGGGACTGAGGTGCTACCACTATTTACTAATTACTACATTTTCCATTGACGGAGATTTAGGTCTGACTCACATTCACAGAAAGGAGACAAAAGTCTCCTTTTATTGCTGGGAGCAAAGGGCCACAGGTAAATTATGCAATATGCCCTAATATAATACCAGAATCAAAAGAATGGAAACATTATACTGTTGTGGGCAGCTATTGCTGGGGTTAGAGCCAAACTGTTTGTTCAAAACAATGTGAGTTAGTCTAATCTCTTACACTATTCCCAACCTGGGCATGTGTTTAGTAACACCAGGGGATACAAAGTGGAGAAAATGTTCCATTCACCAGCACTGCACAAAAAAAAAGTAATTAAAATTTTAGGCATAGAACTAGCTATCTGGTTCATTTAAGCTTCAGAATGTTAATGGTTTTTATAACAGATGTTACAGTGTTTCATTGCTTTTACATTAGCTGTCTGTTTCATGTGGTATAAAGAAAAACCTGTGAGGTTACAAAGTTAACAAATCAGTGCAGCTCGTTTAAAGCAGTAAAATCTGCACCCCACAGTGACCACGCAGAGCTACTCTGTCTGATGTCCTGAATTCTAGTTGCACTTCCCTGCCCTTTCATTTGCAGCTCAATTACAATACCTTTATGCTTCTCTTTCCTCTGTGTTAAATCTCACACTGTCTACGGGTTGAGTGCACATGTGCAGCTGACCTGCCTCAGTGGTCATCCTTTGACACATTCTGTCTCCTGTAGAAGTCATCTACTCTGGTGCTGTTTCATCCTTTAAAGAGCTTTTTTAAAAAAATATATAAAAGTGTATATGCAGGGTTAGTGTTCCATAGTTCTGAAAATACCATAGGGGATTTCATAGCATTTGACAGAAATCTCATTATTCATATTGATTTAACATTTTATTGAAGTTGATTTCACCTAAAAATTTGTGGTATTTAAAATAAAAGTTGAAATAAAACTCGAATTAAAAGGAAGTCAATGTTTAGTCCTTGAAAATACTGCAGAATAGTTACAAAGTAAGTAATCTTATCTTACTACACATGATTTCACCAGTAGTACATGCTTTCTGATGCCTGAACTATAAAGCCTCAGTAGCCTAGTGTAAAATGTACTTTAGTTATTATTAACTGTAATACCACTGACCACAGATTGTTAGTCTTTTGAATTCATTGAACTTTCCTTCAAAGATGACCATTCATTCAAGAAACCACTTTTCCCACGTTAATAAATTGTGAAGTAACTGTGTACAAGCTAACTGAATAGAAAAGCAATGATTCATGTGCTGATGATCTCACCATGCCAACAGTATGCAGCAGTTTACTAGATTCAGTTCCTCATTCATTTTAATAGGAAGCAAAGCTGATTCAAAGTTACATTCATGGGTATTTGTGGCTACTGAAATTGCTTACATATAGACTCTAGAGAGTTTATTTAGTAATAACCGAGGGAAAGGATTAAAAATCAGCTCTGATAACATTAAACCCTCATGTTGCCTATATTTTCAGAGTTAAAATATAACCTGTTTTTCTTAGAAATAGCCTTATTAATGTGGACTACATAATTCCATCCTCAAGCATACAACAATCATATTAGCACCAGTCACTTCTACAGTGATAGGTAAGATTGTAACCATGTTGTGGACGTCACAGTAATTATGGATCCAAACAATTTGTATTCCTACCACAATCAGTATGTATTCCTTCCATGATTCTTTCAATGCTGGGTAAAATGGATGAAAATCAGTGCATACTAGCTGCTGCTCTCTCTGCAAATATCCTGTGTATTGGCCAACAGCATGGCTGATGATTCCCCTGACTTCCTCAAGTCTCAAAGCGTGGCTTGAGAGTCCCTGGCTTCCTCTTCTCTGGGTCCCAGAGCTTGGCTGCTGAGTTTCCTGGTAACATCTGTGCTAAATCCCATGGAATGACTGTTGAATCTCACAACATCGTCGTACATCAATCCCATGACAAGGCTATTGAGCCCTCTAGTGTCCTCTTCCCGATATCCCACGGCGTAGCTGCTGCGTCCTTTGGCCTCTTCTGTATGGAGCTCCACAAGGTTACTGTTGAGTCTCTGGCATTCTTCTCCATTAGCCCTGTGGCATGGTTGTTGAAGTCCCTGATGTCCTCATCTCTAAGTTCGGCAACATGGCTCCTGAGCCCCTCTGTGTCTCCTGTGTTAAGCCCAGCAATATGGCTGCTGAATCTCATCTTTTCTGGATGATGAACTTCTCCCCTGCAGCAAGCTATGAGTGAGTTGGCCAAGGTTCAAATATTCAGATCAGCTCACTTTGACCACATTCTCTTTGTCCAAACTCAAACTGAGCCAGACACGTGCCATTTAAAAAAAAGATTGTAGTGTAAATTAGAAGGGCATTCTATAGGACGTCATGCTTGTGTAGCTGCAGTCCTGAAAATGAAGTTCAACAGCATGTGCAACTTTTACATGTGCAGAGTTCTGTGTATACACAGTTGTATTATTTACACTTTCAAAACAAAAATCTGAGCTAGGTCAACAAATAGTTAGATTTTGGCCTTTTAATTCAATAGAATAACTGAGATACAGTTGAGTTTAAGCGTTCATCTTCAATTTGATTCTCTGCTTGTTACCTTGGGCCTCCACTATGCTGCGTCCCATGGCATGGTTGGTGAGTCCCTTGGCATCCCTTTTCACCAGTCCTCCTGCATCTCTGCTCAGTGCTTCAGTGGGTGCTTCAAGTCTTGTGGTTTCCCTTTTCAAGTGCTGGTCATGTGGTCCCAAGTCCTGTGCGTCCCCCCTTCAAGTCTCCAGTGCGCACTCTGAATCCTGTGGTATTCCTCTTCAGTCCTTAGCATCACTGATTCCTTTTGGTCTCTTGTGTTGAATCTACCAGTGTCTTTAATGCTTCCTGGTCTCTCCCACGGAGTTTCCTAATGTCTCTAATCCTCCTTTTCTGGTAAATATGCTTTGTGACATGCTGTGAATTCTGACAGTTTGAACTGCACTGTGAATCTAATTAAAAAAATAAATGATAAAGTTAAAAACTTAATGCATTCCTTCAATGGCAATGGATTTTCACTTCATATTCATATCCCTAATTTTCCTTCCCCTGTTTATTTCCCTGCAGGAGTAACTTGCTGACTCTCAGTCTCCTTCAGTCAGGACAGTAGGATGCTCCTGTGGATTTCTCCCTCAGTACTCATAATGCACCTGCAGGCTTACAAACTCTCCCATATTCACTGAGCCTCACAGGGGAGATCCCAATCTACTGTCTAAGGATCGTGTATGTAAAATACCAGCAACTCCTGGCATTTATCTTGCTCTATCTCATTGAAGGATAAGAGAAAGTAAGAAAATATTATGGAGGTGGAGCTATCTCAGCAATCATAGAGAGAGTTAAACTCCTCTATTCAAACTATAGGACCTATGAATATATCGTATAATATATGGGAATATCTCTCATCCCATAGCTGTTTTATGCTGTAGCAGAGAAAACATTGGCAAGTTTTACAGCCAAGTGGGCTGGAAAGGGAGAATCAGAAATACAGAAAAAGAAAGAGGGTAAGAAAGAGAAGAAAATAAATCAATGCTACTGTATTGCTCATATGACTGACACAGCCTGGCACTTTGGCACGAGTGGATGTCTCAGGTATATTGCTGATGACTAAAAACCTCACACCTGTGATTTAGCCAATGTTGATCACTCTGCTGCAGTCTGATTATGGTTATGCCTGGCAACTCGCCAAGGCTTCTTTGACAGCACCTCCCAAATCCGCGACCTCTACCACCTAGAAGGACAAGAGCAGCAGGCACATGGGAACAACATCACTTGCACGTTCCCCTCCAAGTCACACACCATCCCGACTTGGTAATATATCACCGTTCCTTCATCGTCGCTGGGTCAAAATCCTGGAACTCCCTTCCTAACAGCACTGAGGGAGAACTTTCACCATTCGGACTGTAGCGGTTCAAGAAGGCGGCTCACCACCACCTTCTCAAGGGCAATTAGGGATGGGCAATAAATGCTGGTCTCGCCAGCGACGCCCACATCCCATGAACAAATAAAAAAAAAAATTTCCTTGGAGCTGCTCCTGCTCTGCCGCTGTAACTTTGCCAGAAATCCTGCAGACGCACTGTTTACACGTGTAAATGGGGATTGCTCTGTACTTCCGACTAAGTTATGATGGCGGAGCAGGAGCAGGAGCAGCTCCGAGGAAATTTCCGGCCAATGTCATTTTCCCCTCTTCTGAAGATGATAGAGCAAAGCACTCTAACTAGTGGTCTGGACAGGCCTGGAGAAGAACTGACTTTTTTTTACTGCCTAATTGAAGTTGGGAAGCTTACTGTTTTTATAATGCTACTGGGCTTGCTTCCTGGTATCTGATTTGGAAAGCTTTTCTACGTTTTATTTAAGAGTTTCTTATCTTACCTTGTACAGCTTTTAAACATTTCCGTTTTCAATAACTGCTCTCAGTGATGGAAACTTTGCAAAATGAGTGCCCATGATTCAGTGATCACACACATATAAGCTCCGTTATAATTCTAAAATGAAGTGGAGCCCTGTGAGCATGATTTCAAAGCAAGCAAAAGCTACTCCACAGTGCTCTAGCACTTTGCTTTGTGTTCTCTTATTAGCCTGGGAAAGATTATACCACAAAGATGTTTTAAGAGGGGAAAAAAAATCAGATCATGCCTGTGGACAAGTGGAGGCAGTGACTGGGACCAAGAACTAATAGCAAAACACCAAGAGGGGTTATTTTCAACTTTGGCGGGATGCAAAGCTGGCAGTAGCGAATTGGCCGCATGTTATACACTGCACCAGATGAAAGGAAAGTGCGGCAGGGTGTATAATCGGCAACCAATCTGCTTCCTCCAGTTTTCCGCCTCTGCCGAAAGTGGAAATTACCCCCAAGGATTAAACTGTAATACTCAGTTATCCTTGCACTACAGTGGAACCTTTATTGCTGTGTACTTGTTATGCCACAACAGATGTGTAAACTTGTTTATACACTCTGTGTGTGAAGAAGGTTGGATATTTTTTACGAATTGTTTTTATGATGTAACTGGGCCTGTGGATTTTTTGTTATAGCCCAAGGCTAATGTAGCCTCAATTTTCAGCCTTGTTAAGAAAGGACATAGATTTAAGGTGATTGGCAAAAGAACCAAAGGTGACATGAGGAAAAACTGTTTTATGCAGCGAGTGTTTATGATCTGGAATGCAGTGCTGGGGGTGTGGGGGGCAGGGGGTGGTGGAGGCAGATTCAAAAGGGAACTGGATAAGTACATGAAAGGAAAAAATTTGCAGGGCTACGGGGATAGGGCGGGGGAGTGGGACTAACTGGATTGCTCTTGCTTAGAGCCGGCATGGACTCGAAGGGCCGAATGGCTGCCTTTTGTGCTGTAACCTTTCTATGATTCTATAATTCTATGTGCATATGATAGAGCTTCAGTTTCTGTCATAGAGGTACCCTTTCTGCCAAGTGATTCACAAAACATTAGTGATGGAAGGCTTGGAGTAAATGTCAGTCTCCTTACCCGCGTTTACAATAGGACAAGCATGTTTTAGAGGTGAGTGGCTATGAAAGAAAAGAGTAGAAAAATAAAAATTTTACACATTTTGCTGAATGCCAATAGAAAAGCTTGCATGTGCAAAGGGTCATGGGGTACCCAGAATCCTTCACTACTTGGAAAGCCGCTGACTCATTCCCTCAGTAATCAGTGTTGTGTGCAGTTACAAATGGGATGGTTAATAGGCCTGCATCCATTATCATTAGTGCATCTCAGCACGCAGGTACATGATGGGTCCTGCCAGCACGTTTGCTCCAGCTCACTGAGCCAGGGGCCATGCTCCATTGCAAATGAGGATGAGAAACACCTGCTCCAGGGTTTTTCAGCAGACCATCTCCATCGCTCACATCTCATGCAACACTTGTTCTGTCATAATGTAATCCTGGCTCCAGCCAAAAGAGGTTTACTGTATCCAACTAAAGATTACAAACTTCCCTGTTGTTTGCTGCATAAATTCAGTTTGAGAATCTAGTGCATTAAAAATTTAACACAATTGTGTTGTGTTGCACATTCTAATGTCAGCAGTTTTTTGCTTTTGATAACTAACATACATCCACGTACTTGCTCAGACTGTGTAGCGCTACTTTTTAAACTTTAACTGCAGAAATGAAGGTACTGTGGATTATGGCTGAAAACAACTGTTCAAATAGCACCAACAATAAATTGCCATTTTATTTATTTTAGTTGTTACACTTAATATATATTTGTGCTGAAAATGTGATCTGACTGGAAGTTGAGAGCTGTACTACAGTTACATATCAAAGGTATGTAAGGGCACCTGTGTGACCTGTACTGGGGCATCACTTCAACAACTAATTGACAGTGACATTTTTACTATAGTAAACCAAAATCAGTATTAAAGATGTGATGCATAGGCATACTTCCAGAAACAAAAATCTGGTTTCAATAAAACTATAGTTCTGATTGGAACTGATGTTACCTTCCGGTTGTGCCTTTGGCTATTATGTGTTCATACGTATAATGACTAGATGCCATATCCACTTTTCATATTCATGTTTTCTGTTTGTCTTCTGCACTAGACACATTGGAATGATTAGAACATCACTCCACACCATGCAGGATTTGATTTAATTTGAAACAGATTAGGACCTACAGGAAAAAAAATGATAGCTATGCTAACCTCTTTTTCTTTTTGTTTGCAGCAAAAGAACGTACAGCATATTTACAAAAACTACTATCTGGATTCATAAAGTTCTAAAGTAATCTTACAATTACCATGCAAAGAGGATTATAATAAAAGAAGAGACAGACCATGCTCTTGCTCTCCAGCTGCATAGGGTTACATAAGTCAATAACCCGACCACATATGCTCTGTATTCATGTATCAAATTTTGATAGAAAATTATGCAGAGGTTTGAATTTTGAAAGAACTGCAATAACAAATTACAGATGAATGAGCTTGCCCTCTACCAAGCCTGTTTGTAGCAGGGTACAGTGGCATGGGATCAAAAAGTCAATTCAAACATAAATTGGGCAAAATTTGACTTGGTATGAGTGTTTCAGAATTGGCTTTGAATTGTATGAATAGAGGCCAGTTCACATCAGACTGAATTGAATATGGAAACCAAGGCTTCGAAACTCACTCCTGACAGAAAGTACAGGTGTCTGTGGATCACACCAAACCTGAGGGCTGGAAAGTACTAAGCTCTACCTGGTGACAGGCAACTATAACTTATATCATACATATCTCTGGTGTGGGAAAATAAATAAGACATGGATAAAAAAACATAGGCAAAGATTTAATTGAAATATGTCAAATAAGTAAAAGAGTAAAGGTGAATGAGGCTGGGGCTCCCCAATAACTAAGTACATAAATGCACGATGGTACTGGAAGATACCAGTTTCAATCTCAAATCTGTGTTGAGATATCAAGCTAAGGAGACGAAGAGACAGCCAAGGTCCCTGCTCCTGATCACAATCACTGATCAGGACTAGACTTGGCTTTGATGCTTGCCAATGGTTAAATCACTTGTTGACAGTCATTGTTTAATTTCACAGATGAAGAACTGCCAATTGGACAAAGTAAAGGAAGGCTTTTGGCACCTATGGAACTGTATGGCAGCATGAGTCATCATTTTCAGGGAAGGGGGAGAAAAGAGAACACAAAAAAAAAGAATATTCAGTTGTGGCATTAGTGTAATAGGGTAAAAATAGTACAGGATCAAAATGTCAAACCAGTGTGAGCTTTGAACCAACAGATTTGATTAGACTGGGTTTGGGTTCAAATTTCAAAGTACCACTTAATTTCCCCTCTAGGGGGCAGCAGTGCATGCTTCCCTGTAAAAATGTAAACAAAAAACAATGGCATGGGGTATTACGCACAGTGGTAGGATATAGCTTTGTGCTTGTGATTCCCCAAATAATAATGAGCAATTTCAGTTCTGTTATTATTAGACAATGCTGAGTGAGGCCTAGGCACTTCCCTACAGGGCGAAAGGGAAAACCAGAGGGCAAGTCTCTCTTGTTCATCTTGTAGAGGCTAACTAAAAGGCAACATTAAGAATGGGCTGGAAGCAGGTTGCCTGACTTTCAGTCAGAGACTTGTACTTCGGATGAGGAGATATAAATAATAGAGAAGAATAACTTTTAATGGGGTAAAAAGTTAGAAAAATATTCAGACAAAAAAAATCGGTGTTCTGGTGGTTATTTTCTTGCAATTTTTTAAAATGAATTTGATCACGTGAATTATGCATCAAGTATCCACTTCCTGCTTTGTCAGAACACAAGATAGAAAATTGCCACTGGGGCTGAATAAACCAAAGTGGGGTGGGTGGCAAGATCTCTTTTATTTATTGGATAAGCCCATTTCTAATGCTTCTGACTTTTTTTCCATGCTTGGCAATTTACTGCGACATGAAGGTACATTGACGCATTAAAGGAGAACATAAAACTGGCTAAACAAATATAAAACATTCCTTTCTGGTACAGGAATCATTATTCCGCAGCATGTTCATACCATTATCTACGCCTAAAATTTAGTGGTTAAGCCAAATAACCCCTGAACACAGGGGGATTCCTGTCATCAGAGAAACGGGGTCAAATGAAATACAAAAGAGTAGAGAGAAAAGGGAAAATGGAGTCTCAGTGTGTGTCCCCCCATCAGAATGGCCTGGATACATGTAATATTTAGCTATATCACATCATTATTACAAATGTATGCAGCATGTGATGGTGCTCCTTCCAGCTTCTGTCATCAGTCCTCATCTAAAACCTGCTTAAGCAGCCAAAACTATTAGGTGTTTTCATATATAGTTAGAACCGAGCATTTAAGCTTAACCTAGTTTATAGGAACAGCTGATGTCCAGAGACATCTGTTTTCCCTCTTTAGCTCGTCCAGAATTTACCTTTTCAGCAAATGATTTCCAGTGCAGTTCTCAATATTTGCACATAAACAAGTGTATTTAAGCAACATCCACAAAAAGGAAAGGCTACTTCAGTTTTTTTTCCATTAACTACCTTGTAACCCGGAGTTTGTAATTTAACTAATGAAGATGAAAATTTAAAATTCCCTGCATTACTTTTTTTGACCAATTTCCTATTAATTATGTGTATTTAATTTTAAACACACTGGAAAAAAAACAGAACTAAAAAGGCTACGCAGTCTTGTACAATGGAATTAGGAAAAGTGCCCACACTCTCATTGGCAGTTTAAACTGAATAAACCTCAAATATAAACTTGTTAGTATTTTAATTTTATTTTGGATCAGAAATGATATTACAGCTACAAAGAATTAGAAAAAAGATTAAATGTACAATGCTCCCTTTTGCTGCTCTGTCTTACTGCAATATATTTTATCTTTAAATGTTTAAGGTTAATGACCTCTAATAAAACAGGCATCACTTATCAAAATCATAATCATAATCATTATCAAGGACAAATGTCCCAGCAGCACAAGCTCATAAACAATCTGTTTGTTTATGATCACTTGATAAGTGATACTGAGATTAGTTTCCCTTAGCAAAACAAGGATGTATGAAGTGCAATTTTTGTCAAAGAAAGCTTATCATTTTCAATTCAATAAACCTCAATACACTGTAGACTCTCTCCTTTCCATCCAGTGATGATGTGAAGGGGTCGCAGGTTCACCTGTGATTTTGCATGACAGCCTCGCCACACACATCATGCGCTGCCAAATGCTCTGCCATTAATTTATGATTTAAAGTAATTAACTTTTGCTGATTAAAGTAATTATTTCAAGTGCATTGCACTCAGGCCCAAATGATGCACACGCAGTCCTCCCCAGTTTTTGCGTGCAGCATGCCAAGTGTTTAAAAACTGCACCAGGGAACTCACAGCGACTTCTGTCAGTCTAACAAATATGCCATGTTTATGGCTGATTTGTACTAACTGCTCATTTTAATGCTGTGTTCTGGCAGAACATAGACACAGTGTGAATCTTCTTACATGCAAACAAGATGAGCATCGGAAACATGTCATTTGGCTGACAGTGAAAACTGTATAAGCAGTCTTGTCTTCAACCTCCGAAAGGTATTTTAATAATTTTTTTTGATGTTGGTCTCCTCATATGCAGGGAATGCAATTATATGTTAAATATTTTCCACTGATTAAAATAAAGGCTTAGAAAGAAACAATATCTGCAATGTTCTGAGCTGTCAGGTCTACTATATTATGCATGTTGACCCCAGTCTATTTTTAATTAAGCAATAATGAATGGCAACATTAGTGATGAATAATATACTTCAGAATTCATTTGTGCATTGAAGCGATGCAAAGCATGCTATTTTATCAATAATGCACACTTCTAAAATAATTATTGCTATCATATCATGTCTTAGTGTGCTCAATTTGATTTATAAAATTGTGTTCTAACCTTAAATGTAGAGGTATGTTATGTTTCCAGTAATTAGCATTCCTGTAAATGGTTATTAAAATCACCCTGAAATTATAACTCAAGTAATGTTCATCACTTTAGATAACTGTTTCCTGTAAAGCTTAATGGGTGTGTTAGTAAGTGGCACAGTAGCAAGGTAATAATACACCCACATCTCTATGGGTAAAGGGACAAGCCAAATTTAACCTGCACTCATGTGCGATGAGTTTGTCAGAACTGTCAGCCAAAACTGACAACCCTGGCTTTGAGAGCCAAGCTAGCTGATCTAGGGTCCAGGCTGTGGAGGAGCCAACAGCATCACTTGCCTTAACTCCAACTAGTGCATGTACTTTGCAGGGTTTGGCTTCAGTGGTTGCCCAATTGACTGAGTAAGTACTGTAAGAAAGAGCTATCCTGATATAGAAAAAATAATGGCCCAGAAATTGCTCGGAGCAGCGAACCAACAACGCTCACCACTCCATAGATTTATACTAACCCACTAACTTACTGTGGTCTTTACTGGCTGCACTTCCTCTAATTAGATGCGGAAAAGAGCCCAGCGTTAGCTCCAGCGAAGCTAGGACCCATGGGAGAAGCAAGTGGATCACTCTCTCCCCTCGACCAATCAGATTGCAACTGCGAAGAGTTTCTGCAAGCTAGAACGTAAAATCAAGGAAGTGAAAGGTACAACACTAAAATCACTTGTACAAACAGTTATAGACAGCAAAAAAAGGGTAAGAAATAGTCAAATTAAATAAAAGAAACAGAAGGGAAAAATTAAAAAAAACAAAATTTGTTTTAAAATTAAAAACACTTTTTTTTAGTGACCAAAAACTATTAAAATAAGGAGTAATGAGACTCCATATTTTTAAAAGTTAATTTTTAGTTGTTTGGCACTTATTATCACTTACCGTGCTGTTAAAACTTAGTTTAGACCTGGTATTTTAAGCGTAACTGTATTGTGGCGATATTAGTTACTTTCTAGCTGGACAGAAGAGCAAGTTGGCGCTGCTTCATTGTTTCCACTGATTTCAGCCGGCAATATCCCTTTAATTCGAAGCTGCCATATGGCCGATGCACCAGTAGGAGGAAGTTGTTGATTTCCGCGTTTCACTGCGCGTGTGCGAATGCCGGAACTTGTTCCTCGATTTCACCACTAACAACGGTGAGCACTGTTGAGCTCACCGTTCTTTTTAAAGCAATTTCTGGGCCATAGACCTTAACTTACGAGACTCAGCTTCCTATTCATTTCAACTGCAAGTGCTAGTCTCTCAACGTTGTATTTGAACACATTTCAGGTGAATTATTTTTCAGTATACAGGTACAGATTACATACAGGAAAGAAAAGTGAAGCCATTCTGTTATTGGTGTTTTAAAATGCAGTTGTGATGTTCCTTACTAAAATGAATTGGAAAGCTGTTGCAAATTGCACCAATTTGGTGATAAGGGCACCAGCAATCCAATATCATATTCTGAGGGGATGCCACATAGAGATATTTCTGTATAATCTGCTGAAACCACTCTATCCATTTTGGGCATGTCAGGCATGAAAACAGAATTGAGGCCTGAGTTCTCATCCTGAATTTTTTGAACGTATTCTGGGGTGAATTCTGCAGTCATTAAGAAGTAAGTTTCCTGAGTTATGGTAAGGAACTTTTTCCTTTTCCTACCCAGTGTCAGCATCATGAGCTTCCAGACCAAATATGGCATTGACCAGATCAATTCAGAGCCCCGACTATGTGATCCCAAAAGTCTTCCTTAATTCCTTCCTCATATTCCTCTTACTACATTAAAGTGCTTCTTAAATTTCCTACATCAACAATAACTTCTTGGAATAAGACTTCATAATTGGTGTTGAATTTTGGGTAACTTTATATTGTGAAGTTATATTATCCATTGGGAGCCAATATCAAACTCCCCACAATTATTTCTCTTTGACCCCTTAATAGTTTTCATATCATCTGTCAGGACTAGATTTGAACCCAGGTCCTAGAGCACTTTAATCCTGTGCCTCACCCAATTCTAAACATTAAATTGGATTATCTGTTCAGGAAACATACATTGTACAGCTAACTTGGATGCATTTGATGTAGAATTGCCCTCATCCTATTTATAGTTTTGTATAAACCTATCAATTCAATGTACCTGTTATTTTTGGCTCTTTAATGGGAAGATGTTTGACTTCTGCATCTATAGGAGGCCAGTGGTTAGAAACATACCTCTTAACTGTCCTGTTTTAATTGGGACATCCCAGCATTAAACAGCACCATTGAGAAAAGCAGCAGCACGCAAGATCCCCAAGCCAGCAAAATCAGCTGATTTTCTGGTTCCACAGCTAAATTCCCAAGTGACAACCAATGTTCCACCCTTTCGACACATTGGATGTTGAAATATACGGGTACACATTATATTTGCAGTAACTCTTTGGGTTGAATAAGGACAATTGCCATCTTATCTGAACTCTGCCTATAGAAATGGTACATCTTAATTTACTGGGGGTAAAATTGGACTTCGACGACAGCGTAAAAAGGCAATAGCAAACCAGCAGCTCGTTAACACTGTGCTCAATTTCCTTTTCCATTGTGGTAAAGAAAATCAGGTGAGGTGTAAAACGGGCTACCGATATGCTATTGCCCATTTTGCGCTATTGCTGAAGACCAACTTTAGCTCTGAGGCGGGTATGGGTTGGATGCCCAATTTACACCCTGAAGGCAATGGGGCGTAAAATCGGGCGGGGAGTGTAAATCGGGCTTCTGACTCGAACCCGTCCGGTTCTCGCTGGGCGGGTTGGGTTAAAATCGAGACAATTGTGTCTAAACTCCGTGCAGATCATGAGCATTGGGTCTTAAAATAGATGTGAACCTGAATAGGTAATGCAGGTAAATAATTAGACTAGAAGGGATCCATACCAGAATTTTGAATAGGGCATTCACCATGAATCATTCAAAGAAAAATTCTGAATCCGGGATTCATCTGTCCCTTCGGGTCTTACATAGAGCTTGAACTCATAATGGTTCACACCAGAGAATGGTTCTACACCAGAGACAGAGGGCTCAATTTTGAAATGGTGGCGGGATGGCAGCAGGGGGGAGGGTCAAGATGCGCGCGGCAAACCCGAATAAAAAAAACTTACCTTTTCCGAAGCGATCGCAAGATAATTGATGATGTTTAATGTTGTTTCCGGGTTTTGCGCCCAGCAGCTAGCCTGATTGACAGGCTGGCTGCCGACAGGAGCTGCAACGCCAAGGTGGGGGGGGGGGGGGGGAAAGAAAAAGAGAGAGAGAGACCGAATCGGGCAGTGGAACAGAGAGTAGGGGAGGGGGGGAAACAAAGATCTGGGAGGGGGACAAAGATTGGGGGGGCATAGGACATCGTCAGAAGTGGGGGAGACATCAGGGGCTGAGACATCAGACATTGGAGCGGGGGGGGGGGGGGTGCAGGTGTCATCGTTTGAAACGGAGGTTTATTTTGTTTTTTAACCTGTGAAATATTTTTTTTATTTAATCTCTTTACTTTATTTTTGCCTGATCCAGTCCTTCAGGAGTGAATCGGAAACCATGGGAAAGCCGCCCAGGTAAGTGCAAAATCAGTTTAACTACCTACTATGTCAGAAATAAACTACCTTAAGTACTTCAATGAGGTACATTTGGTTCTTTAACTATCATCCCGCCGGCTTTAATTGCCTGCGGGACTTCCCGGTGCGGGCGCGCGCACATAGATGCGTCTTTGTGAGACGCGGAGGTCGGCATGTTGGAGCCGGTTTCCTTTCCCACTGCTCACTTCCATGATTTTCGGAGCCTCCCCCTGCTCCCAACGCACCCGCACGGACATTTTAAAATTGAGCCCACAGGGTGTGGGAGCTTTTCTCTCTCGGTGAGTGCATTTGATATCATGGAATCACTCTTTAAAAAATGAATGTTTTTTTTATCCCTACTTTCGGGGTGTTGGAGAATCGATAGAGAGGAGAAGGGACATCTCTTATAATGCTGTCCTCAGGAACTGGAAAAAAAATTCTTGCTGATTTTGTGTTGTGGCATGGGGAATGTAATCAAACTGTGATGTATGAGTTAAAAACAGAAATTGCTGGAAATACTCAGCAGGTCAGGTAGCAGTTGTGGAGAGAGAAGCAGAGTTAATGCCTCAGGTCAATGACCTTTCATCAGAACTGGAAGAAATAAAGATTTAACAGTTTTTAAGCAAGTACAGAGCCAGGAAAAGAGATGGGGAGGAGAGGAGGAAAGAACAAAAGGGAAGGTCTGTGATAGGGTGGAGGGCAGGAGTGATTAAATGTCAAAAAGGATGATGGTGCAAGGTAAGGGGGTGGTAATGGGACAAGTAAAGAAACAAAAGGTGGGTCTACAGGAGCTGTAAATAGCAATAGCAGAACCATTTGTTCGAAAAAATGGGAGCAGTGGTTGTGATCTGAAGTTATTAAAATCAGTGTTGTAAAGTGTCTAATCGAAAGATGAAGTGCTGTTCCTCGAGCTTTCGTTGAGCTTCATTGGAACAGGGAGGACAGAGAGGTCAGAGTGGGAGTGGGACGGAGAATTAAAATGGCAAGTGACCGGCAGCTCATGGTCACGCTTGCTGACTGAACGGGGGTGTTCAGCAAAGTGACCACCTAATCTGTGTTTGGTTTCCCCAATGTAGAGGTGACCACACCGTGAGCATGGGCCCTCAACCGTGTCCATCCCATTTCCCGTTCTTCTGCCCTTATCCCTTCCCCTCCCTCCCAGAATCACGATAGGTGGTCCTCATTTTCCACCCCACCAGCCTCCACATTCAACAGATCACCCTCCGCCATTTCCGTTACCTCCAGCGCGATGCCACCACCAAACACTTCTTCCCCTCTCCTCTCCTTTCAGCCTTCCGAAGGAGTCGTTCCCTCCGCGACAGCTGGTCCCTTCTCCCATCACCCTCAATACCCACTCCTCTTCTCACGGCACCTTCCCGTGCAAGTGTAGGAGATGCAACACCCGCCCTTTCACCTCCTCCCTTCCCACCGTCCAGGGCCCCAAACATTCCTTCCAGGTGAAATAGTGATTTACTTGTATTTCTTTCAATTTAATATACTCTATTCACTGCTCACGCCGGTGTGGTCTCCTCTACACTGGGGAGACTAAATGCAAATTAAGTGATCACTTTTCTGAACATCTCAGTTCTGTCTGCAAGTGTGACTCTGACCTGCTAGTCGCTTGTCATTTGAATTCTCCGTCCCACTCCCACTCTGACCTCTCTGTCCTCGGCCTCTCACATTGTTCTAAAGAAGTTCAACAAAAGCTCGAGGAACAGCACCTCATCTTTCGATTAGGCACTTTACAACCTTCCGGACCCATCATTGATTTCAATAACTTCAGATCATAACCACTGCTCCCATTTTTTTCAGACAGCAGGTAATGTTCTGATGTTGCCATTTACAGTTCCTCTAGTCCCATCTTTTGTTTCTTTACTTGTCCCATTACCACCCTCCTTGCCTTACACCATTATTTGTCATTTAATCACTCCTCCCGTCCACCCTATCACAGACCTTCCCTTTTGTTCTTTCCTCCCCTCCTTCCCTCACCCCTTTCCCTGGCTCTGTACTTGCTTAAAAACTGTTAAATCTTTACTTCTTCCAGTTCTGACGAAAGGTCATTGACCTGAAACATTAACTGTTTCTTTCTCCACAGATGCTACCTGACTTGCTGAGTATTTCCAGCATTTTCTGTTTTTATTTCAGATTTCCAGCATCCGCAGTATTTTGTTTTTGATTTTGTGATGTATGAGTTACTGGTGCAGAAGCAAATTAGATACACAAGATAACAGAATTAGAGGCATATGTTCATCTAATTCTTCTCAATTCCTAACTTTTCGAATTACAGGCTAGGCTGCTCAGCTATCTGAATAACTTTCTGAAATATTATTTTTTCCGTTTATATTCAATTCATTTTGCTTAGAAATACCCATCAAGTCTACACAATAATATGCCAGATCCTCAACTTATCCTTTTAGTGCTTATTGGTCAATCCATTCAATCCAGTTCACTGATATTCTTTGTTGATGATCTCATCTCAGCCCCAGGACATTGCTGCAGGAGTTCCTCAGGGCAGTGTCCTAGGCCCAACC
Organism: Heptranchias perlo; assembly: GCF_035084215.1. Taxonomy (NCBI): domain Eukaryota; kingdom Metazoa; phylum Chordata; class Chondrichthyes; order Hexanchiformes; family Hexanchidae; genus Heptranchias; species Heptranchias perlo. The sequence continues at coordinate 28,066,048 of NC_090345.1, forward strand.
ATCTTCAGCTGCTTCATCAATGACCTTCCCTCCATCATAAGGTCAGAAATGGGGATGTTCGTTGATGATGGCACAGTGTTCAGTTCCATTCGCAACCCCTCAGATAATGAAGCAGTCTGTGCCTGCATGCAGCAAGACCTGGACAACATCCAGGCTTGGGCTGATAAGTGGCAAGTAACATTCGCACCAGACAAGTACCAGGCAATGACCATCTCCAACAAGAGAGAATCCAACCACCTCCCCTTGACATTCAATGGCATTACCATTGCTGAATCCCCTACCGTCAACATCCTGGGGGTCACCATTGACCAGAAACTTAACTGGACCAGCCACATAAATGCTGTGGCTACAAGAGCAGGTCAGAGGCTGGGTATTCTGCGGCAAGTGACTCACCTCCTGACTCCCCAAAGCCTTTCCATTATCTACAATGCACAAGTCAGGAGTGCGATGGAATACTCTCCACTTGCCTGGATGAGTGCAGCTCCAACAACACTCAAGAAGCTCGACACCATCCAGGACAAAGCAGCCCGCTTGATTGGCACCCCATCTACTACCCTAAACATTCACTCCCTTCTCCATCGGCGCACCATGGCTGCAGTGTGTATCGTCTACAGGATGCACTGCAGCAACACACCTAGGCTTCTTCGACAGCACCTCCCAAACCCGCGATATCTACCACCTAGAAGGACAAGTGCAGCAGGCACATGGGAACAACACCACCTGCACGTTCCCCTCCAAGTCACATACCATCCCGACTTGGAAATTTATCGCCGTTCCTTCATCGTCACAGCGTCAAAATCCTGGAACTCCTTACCTAACAGCACTGTGGGAGAGCTTTCACCACACGGACTGCAGCGGTTCAAGAAGGCTGCTCACCACCACCTTCTCAAGGGCAATTAGAGATAGGCAATAAATGCTGGCCTTGCCAGCGACGTCCACATCCCATGAATGAATGAATAAAAAAAAATTATTATTAATAATGCTGATTTCCTGAAGTGTCCAATTGTTTTATCATTTGTACAGGGTAGTCCTGTGCATTTCTATGTGCAATCCAATAAAAATGCATTAACAAAAGAACAAATTAAAAATAAAAAGGAATTTTGCTGGAACAGGCTGCTCCTAATGGACTGATTATATGTGTGCAACTTTTTCAATACAGTGTGAACAAGTATTCTTCTCGGGCACAAGAACTGAACTTATTCACGGAGAATCATTATTTTGGAGGCTGCAATCAAGATTTTGTGAGAAAACATATTACCAAGTATAAGGGCATCATTATACTATAGTGATTGGTTTGAGGCTCGTACTTGTGGAATTGGCAGACTTGAGCTTACTGTCAGCTCCACTCCACTCTTCACTCAACAGCACCTGAATGCTGGTCACATTTTAATGTCAGATGACAACTGGACAGTCAGCTAATATTAACCTTAAAAAGTTTTAAATTCTGTATTGATTACAGTTATAGTGCAGCCAGTGTTAGGCTGAGGTGATATAAGGTTACCTCCTTGAAGCAGTATTATATATCATTCACCTAAATTTGATTTGGGTAACTTTACACCTAAATTGCACGACAAAGTTTGCATCGATGCAAAGCCAAAACTGCAATTGGACAACACTATCATGGCCCAACTTGCTGTAAAGCAAGTAACACCAGTGTTAAATAGACAGCATCTCTACTCTACAGCTTATTATAGCTATAATTTGAAACTGTAAAGCAATATAATCTATTCCTTTTGTCTTCCAATTGTTCAAGGCTTCAGAAAAAGGTCGATACAGCTTCTATTAAAATTCAGTTTAAATCCTTCAGTTTAATCATTGTCCTGGCCTATGAATATGGATGGCATCAGCTAACTGTAGTAACACTGTCTTCTTCTGAGACAAAACATATTTAAAATAATTTGAATGCTACGTCAAGGCTGCAGTTGTCAGTTGTTTTAAGGGTAGAATTGCCGATTGGTAAAGTTCAACAATGGCCGATTAACTGATGTGCACTATTTTGACACAGGTGTTAACCACTAGAATTAATAGGTAAATTAATGTAAAAATAGTAGACATGAATGTGGAAAACGTGTGTTGTATGTTCACACATGAACTTTGTTTAACGGATTTTCTATCATTTGCTGTCTAATCCAACAAAAAGAAAATCGTGCATTGGATTTTCTTGTGCAATGCTGCCACAACTCGGCAGGATAACAGTGGAAAACAGGAGAACATGGGGCTGCAAGGCCTCCTGCCACATTGCCATCAGAAGCTGAAGCTTCCTTTTCCGTCTCTGCCAGGAAGGCCACCAGCCACCCCATTGCTACCTATTGCCTGTAATTGCCAGCGGGGAGACTGGGCCAATGTTGCTAGGCAATTTTACTTCTCTCTGATCTCAGGGACTGCCAGGAGCAGACCATGGGGTATTGGTGGCAAGCCCTCCAGGTTGCTCGATGGAGAAAGAGGACCTATTCGTGTCCTCCTGTTGATCCATAATGGCCTTGAAACCTACCTGCGGAAGGCCTCAGCCCAATATGAAGTCTTTCCAATAGCCTATTCCAATATAAATTTCCGTTATCTTCGGAGCAACTCTGCCCTCTTTAGGGTGTTTTCTGCTTCTTCTGGTGCTGCAGTGGCTTCACTTCTCTGAAGTGACACCTCCCTCTTGGTAATGGGAAACCTACTGGAACCTGCCCTGCATCCCTAATGACCCCCCAACCCAGGAAAATAGCTCAGGTTTAAGGTGGGGTTGGGGCAGTGGGCAGAAGTACCACCCCAACACAATACCACTGTAGAGAGGGAAATACAGCACCATCTTATTGATATCATACCATAGCTCAGGGAGCCTAAAATGGGCTTTTAATCCAAAGGTAATCATGCCAGGATGCACATCGACACCTTTTTTTCAATGACTAGTCCAACTATTTTGCATGCAGTACTAGAAATGAGCTGATGTCATTTATTTATTGACCAAGGAAGACTGAAAAGTAAAAATGACTATAAAGGACAGCTGAGGTAACCCAACATATTGTAGGATGCACTGTACAACCGACTGCTAGGCCATAGGTTCTAACCCCAATTATTTTCTATTTTGGTGAGATATCAGCTGGGGTCATCTGATGAGGTACTGACAATACAAACTGCATCCCGGGAGAAGGGAGAAGTCGGAAGGTGAGGTAATCTGCATTGTTCTCTCACATCTCCGAACCGGTTAAGAGTGGCACTGGAACAGGAGTGGAAGTGTGTTGCTTGTCCATCTTCTCAGCAGAAGAACGGGTTGTGTTACAGGGGCAGAGGGGAAAGGGGTGTGGAGTTAGATCTAAAAAATAACCGGTGGAAAAATAACATTTTTTTTAAAGAGCCATAGAAACATTTTATTCAAAACGATTTATCGCAGGGAGATAGGATGTGGGTCGTAATGTTCAGAATTTATTTATACAGCTATTTTGCATCGTTACTTTTTCACGTATTTTAGGTCACAGGAACGTTGTTATATTTAATACGTAGAACAATGTAACCTAGAACCTACCCTTATCAAGCCAGGTCTGTCGAGCAGAGGCCAAAATAACACTCACAAAATTAAGAGATGTAAATGAAGCCTCTGGGTCGTTATTATAGAAAGCAGCAGAGGAAAAGAGATAATGCAGCAAAAAAAAACATTGTGCACATAAGCGAGACATTTGGTAGCTGTCTCGAAATGATACCCTATGAAGAAATTTTAATTTCTAATTCTGATGAATTATGAGCAGCTTTTATATGGCTGTGGCCTACATTCTGTGAGTAATATTAGGAGCAGTTTGCAGTCAACAAGCAGGTCTGCTACATATAAAATATTATCAATGATCTTGTCAACCAGAGCCCTAACCTCCTTTGTTATTTTCATCTGTTCTCCCCTCAGATGTCTCTCCTAGTGCCTATACCCCCTGAAGACTAGCAACAGGATGTCATACACCTGTTTTGCTTAAGGCTGGGACTTCAAACCCTTTGTGATAGTGTAGGCATTGGCTCACACGCTGCCTTGCTCAACGTATATGTCAAAATGTCAGATGATAGTTGTTGTATCTGCAGCTGTTGCATAAGAACAGTGCCAGGGGCACAACGTTCCTGTGGTGAGCTTTAATTTGCTTCCCCCCTCCCAGAAGAGCTTCCTCCCCTCACCTTGCTGCTTTCTCTGCAGCTGTAGAGGAACGCAGTCTACATGCAGCTGGGACCGGGATGTGTGCAGAACCTTCACACAAGGCACGCTTACGGTAGGAGAAGAAACCACAGCGAACTCCAGCCGCAGAAAATAAACAGACATCTGCCGCTTTCATTTGAATTGCCTTTTATGAAAGCACTTCCAGCAGAAACCAAAGTGTCGGTTTAGATTAAAAATATAAACGATTGGAATTTCAGCCATTTTGCAACATTCCAGACACGGAATCTAATGTAATATGGTCACACATGACGTGCAGTCATACAGGACACATGCACAGTCCAACTGCGAGTCATTGTCTTTTACATTTAGAGGACAGAGATCAGAATTCCTGGACTTCAATAATAATCTTAACCCAGTTTAACCATCAGCTATAAAAAATACACACTTCTGGGAAAAAAAGTGATTTATAAAAAAATATTCCAAGAACTATCAAAACAAAACAATTTAAAAATGAAGAGACTTTCTGCTGATTTACATCATTTATAGATAAAATAGAAGAGAAAAAAAGACGTAATTCGAATTCTGATTCCAGGGGGTGGGAAGCTGGATGGGTGAGGGGGCAGCCCGCACGGTAACAGCAGGGGAAGGCTTGGCCAATTTTGATGGCCGGGCCTCATTTATATCCCATCCACCAGCTGCCTGCCTGAAACAGGTGCAAAGAGGCAGCTGGCCAGCTGCCAGCAGTTGAAGATTAGGGCCAACCTGAGGCCACCTGCTGGCACATAGGTAAATTACAGGGGGTGGGGGAGCGGTCGAAAGGGTCTCATGGATGGGAAGGGGGGGGATGCTTGGGGCAGCCGAGGTCCAGACTTTCCTTGTGGGGCACAGTGGGGCATTTCTGCTCCTCCTAGCCTCACAAAGGAAAGTTTAACACTTACCTTACAGGGCCTGTTCTTCCTGCAGACCAGGTTATACTGGGAGAGGAGGTCAATGGGGGCGCCCCACTCAATCAGTGGTTAAAATGCCATCGGGGTCTTATATGTGTCATAGGACCCCAATTTACATAAATGTATGAGGCTCACGTTTGCTTCAGGCGGACGCTTAAGCCGCCCAAAAAATTGCCGTGGGGCGGCAATGGAGCGGGAAATTGACCTGCTTCATTTTAAATCCTTCTCTGCTGGCTTCCTCTGGGTGGGGAGTTAAAATTCCCCCTTATATAATCCAATACTTAGACTACATATTCCAATACTGAAACTACATAATTTAATATTTCAGCTATATAATCCATAGCTAAAGTCATCAGTATTTTGGATTTCATTGGCATTGCTCAAACAGAATTATGTCAATTTATGAGATTTCTTATATATGAAATGCAGCATTTTTTGATTTAACATTAACCAACAGACACAGAAGTAGGATGATTTGAAATGTAAATGAGCTACCCAAGGAGAGATGGGACAGCCATAAGACTATTTATTTTTCTAAGTTTCTGTAGCATTGAGGCAATGGAAATCATTAGATATAATTCTAATCATTTCTTGCCATTGTGATGCAATGGATTCTTTACAGCAATTAAATGACCAAGAATGACCTTCATTCAATGCACCCAACAGCAGACTTAGCTAAACAGACACTCAGGTGCCAGAGGTTTCTATATCCTAGGAGAACCATTTCAGTCAAAGTGGTAACTTTGATTGACTGTTTGGTGGGCTAATTCCTGTACATAGACATAAGGGAGGGATCAGGGGACACTCAGTCTCCCTCTCCCTTTCTGGTCAGACAAAGACACGAGAATGTAGCTGGTATACACAGCAAGGGATCTATGTTACCATCCGTGGGTCATGTTACCATTGAATTAGATATAGGGTGCACTGTGAATCGTAGAAATGCAAGGTCCATTCATGGGAACGATTGGTGATACTGAGAACATCTCACGCAAAACCTGCAAAATTGTAAAAGGGACATTAATTTTTGTTTTACTATGCCTCAAAGCAGCTAAACCCAGTGGCATAAAAAAGCTATGAAAAACAGAACATTAAATACAAGCCGTTTCGCCAAATTCAAATAGTTTGTAATTTTGCTTGATGTGGTGAGGGGAGGGAATATTTTTATGTGTTCTTAATTACACAAAATTAATTTTTAATTTAAATCTATAACTTAACTTAGAGGGAGTAGCGCAATGTATATTTAATTATACAAAATTAATTTTTAACAGAACTGTTCCGTCTGCAGTGATGGGTTTGCAACAACCAAAATGCCTCAAAATTGACATTGAATGTTATATTTTTAATGTCGCCCATAGTGCTCTATGGGACCTAACTAAATAGCCCACAATGGCAAAAGGTTTGATTATCCCTATACTGGAGCCGGCAGGCTGGCCTTCTTAACAGTATTTGTCATATTATAAATGGAAATATGTTATTGCTATGCCTGTGTTTCTTTTTAAGCTTTAGAAATATGGATAGTCCTATTCGATGCAGTTTCACATGTGCCAGTTTGTTGAAATATTCAAAATCAATCAGCGAATTCACCTAAAATACGACAAATTTTAATTTGGCTAAATATAACATTGTGCTATTATTTCTAATACTTCTTTGGTAACTAATTTTCTTATTTTTTTCCCCTTGCTCTCTTTGACTCTCCATGCTGCACACACAGGGTCTGTATCACCTCTCAGTCCTCTGTCATTTGTGCTCTATAGAAGTCCACCACTGAGCAGGTTTTCACCAGATTATGTGTGGTGCATTTCTGGGACATATGTCCAAGGTGAATTTTTGTCTCTGTCCTCATGGAAAAAAACATCTGTTGGGCACTGCCCCCTGACAGCGTAGCCAAAGCCGTGAATTTACCATGGAAAAAACTGTGGATGTGTATTCTGACTCATAATGGCATAATGTATTGGTGCTTCAATATGATGCTTTCTCTAAAAATTAATATACTTCAATTCCTGTCTTGAGTATCAACAAGAAAAGTAAAATACTCTAGAAAGAAGAAGTAAAGAAAAATCAGGATTCAATTTGAAGGGCAACTGTATTATATTATTGTAATTGCATACATTTTTATTTATAGTTGGTCACAAACATCTAGTACATTGCCAGCATCACACTAAAAATGAGGTGTTGCCTCTCAGCTGTTTCCTGGTGAGATATTTTACATAAATAAAAGCAAAATAAATATGCTCACTCAAGTAATTACAGCTGCTGGGATTGGCACAACACTGTTAATTAGGCATATTTGAATTGAAAAATATGGTGCTTTATTTAAAATCTATACTTCACAGCCGCTGCAGAATAGGCCATATAAATATCCATCCCAGAGTTTTTCAATCATGTCTGATGTCTAGTTATACCACTTTAGGACAGAGTCAATCAAATTTTGATTTTAACATTTCGGTGGAAACATGAATGTTCACTACAACATTCTACCTCTCTGCTCCAAAACTTCTTTGATCATTTAAAATTGGTTAAACTTTAAACTATCTTTCTCATTAGAAAGAGAAGATTGTGCTTCTCCTATCAATTTGCATCAGGCACGATAATATAAACACCCAATACTTATCATAATTACAATTTAGATTGAGGTCATGACTGAAGGTATTATTAGAGGAGAGATCAGTGGAAAACAACTTGTTTACAGAATAACAAATAAACTAGCAAGCATAGTGAATTATTTTTCAGTACAGCTGTTCCATCTTGTCATATGATACTATCCCTATCATAATCTGAAGCTATGGATCAAACCTCAGTGGCAGTAGTAATACAAGATATAGAGGGGCCTATCCTCATTTTATACTGTCTTATATCCTAATGCGCAAATGGAAAAGCTCGATAATACAGGAAAATGTTAGCCAGTTTTATTATTATCAACAACATGAAACATGAGAGTGTTAGGAGTATAGTGCAACAGACTGTGTAAACTGCTCAAGCTTTGCTTTCATAGTTTATCACGTTGGCAGAATTCAGTTGTGTTACAGCCCAGTAACAAACTCTTACACATCTTTATTCTCTATAGCTTTGAAATTACACTGTGCACGCATTAGTGTATGAGGGCTTTATGTGCCTGTATGACATTCCTCTGTCTGCTATGTTAATGGAGGCATTAGCCCATTTTAAATAAAGGAATTTTATATCAACGCATTAAGCACTCGTACGCTAATATCCGTACAGCATAATTTCAAAGCCCACACAATTAAAGGGATAATGATGGGTGATCTCATTCATTCTATGCAATGTACAATTTCTATGTAACATGTTTCCACTCATTCCATGGAGATTACCTTATTACTATGTTTGTTAGATTAAGCATTTCTTTTCACAATTTTTCCAAAGTCTTTAAAAGAATACTTAAGAGTTAGCTGGATTGTAATGCAATGTAATTTTCCAGATAAGCAAAATCTCAATTTTCAACAAAACTGTATGAAAACAACAGTTTAGATGATTCTGCTGAAACTCAATTATTTCAAATCAAGAAGAAATTAAAATAATATTTTAGCATTCCAGCAGACTCGACCTTTAAGTATAATATCAAATGACTTTTGCATACTTTAGAATATGCAAATATTTTCTATTACAGATCAGTTGATGAGATGCCTCTTCATGAACTTGCAGTGTGTAAAAATTAAAAGTATAAACACAGCAAAACACAGAACAATTTTTAGTTAACAATCGTTTTGAATAAGCTAAAAATTGTAATAATAGAAACAAGTACAAAAAATACTTCAATACTGAAATGGATAAAGATTGCTTTCAATAAAACTTAAAATAAAATTGGTCCCATAATCTCCACAAAAATAGGTATGAAGTTATTAGAATCTCTTATTCATCCTTTCATTGAGATAAGTCATGGATACCAAGGTTGGAGTGAGATGGAGAATGTTGATGCAATGTTAGTTTTTATGAAATCACCTAAATTATACTTTAACTTATATTTAATATCCTGTTGGAGCTGGAACATGATCAAAACAAAATAAGAATTATTAGCAGCTGCATATCTTACATGAGAAAGTGTAAGACTCTTCCTGTGTTACGATATGGAAAAATGTGGCAAGAGCAAGTAAAACGACAACAGTCTAATGATGCTGGCTTGCTAACACCATCCATGCTGCCACTTTTTATTTACCACTTTGACTCGAGTGCAGACACTTTTAAAAAAAAATACTCCTCCAATTCTCTCTCTGTGTTTCTCCCTTCATCTGCTGAATGCAGGGTCTGATGATAGAGTACAATTTGTTGAGGTGGACAGAAACATACATAGATATAGGTTTAAACAAAAGACAGCGGGGAAAGATTCTGAAAAGTACCTGTTAGAAATGGTCATTGACATTTTTGGCCGTTAGTTTGTGATCAGTTTTCACAGTATGTAAAACTGAATTTGAAACACTTTCAAATCCTCAGTAATTGTATTTTTCAGGGTCTCATTATAGTTCCTTTTGAATGATCAAATCAGCCAGCTACAAGATCAAACATTCATATTAGGAACAAATAGTTGCACAGCAGTTTTCAGAAGAAGGTCAGATCACAAATAATTCTTGTTATAATAGAATCCCAAATTGCAGCCAAAAAGTACTAGCAGATGTGTCATCCCAGGATAGCATTAATGTACACTGCTATTTTCTTTTTCTATGTACCAATAATATATCATGCTTGTGTAATTATCTGTGAATCACATACACATGAAAAGATCTGTCTTAATGCAATTATTAAAAATTAGACGAGTAGCAAACAAAATAAGTCTTTATCACAGCCAGTATTTAAATCAAACCTTTGCAGTAAATGCCAAGGGTTAGTGAATGGGTTAAGGTCTTTTTTAAGCTAAGTATTCACCATGGATTCCTGTATAGAACATTCTATTTCTATTTGTTAAGCCAGGAAGCTGTGGATTTCAGTAGCTCACAAGACATTAATATTACATTTGTAGTATTGATTAGAAATCATTGTATCACTGTCTGCCGATTGAAATGCTGCTTTCCAAATGACATGGTACTTACCAGCGCTGCAGAGTAGCTAGTCTTCGACTGTTCTCAGGAGCCTGATAATACTGGCACAAGGAGGGAGAAAAGCAATTTCTCAAAACAAATTGATATTAACAATATATTAGTTGAAATGGTTCTACTATGAACTGTGTGTTTCTGCATCAATTTTACTGGAAATTTCTTACTAAATTTGAATCTAAATGAATGTAAAATGTGCATGAATATTTCGCAAGTCTGTCATTTTAGATTTTATGTTATCCAGTCTCATCTCAGATTTGATGGTTAGATTACTAGGGCTTTGTTAACTTGAACATATCATGCACAAGCAAAAAATATGAACAAACTTCATATTTGACAGTCCCTCGAAGAGGAAAAGCGCAGTCAATGGTTATTCAGGGTTCTGTGCTGATTTCCGCCTTACATAATGACATTAATAGTCGAAGTAATAGCCCATCAACATTTACCAATAACAATGACTGTTAGAGAATTTAATAGTTGTGGCCGGTATACTGTAGCATTGTTTCTACTGTTTTTGAATTTCCACACAATTTCTACCCCGGTCATACCATAATCACTATGGTAACACTTCTAAACTGTTACCATAATCATGATGAATTTCTACTAACCAACCCACACATTCTTTCTTTAATCTTATCTCTGTAAAAATGTGTATAGCAATGACAGTTACTTTTTTCACAAAAAAATATTTGAGGTCGCTGTATTTTGCAACCATGCCTGTTTCTTAAATTTCATTTCAATATTATCCAGATTTAAATTTGCCTTTAAACTTTATAATTCCACTAAATTCTTTGGATTTGGCTTAATAATAATGTATTTTATAATGCAGGGCATTTTTTATCAGATAAACTACAATAAAATTAAAAAATCAGTGTTTTTTAAAAAAAATGTACACATCCCTTCCTTTTAGGTTGCCATTTTGAGGATAGACATTATAAGCTGATACCATCCAATGGGCCCATCAGATTCTCTTATACTGCAGGGCCCTGGTTTTATAATTGCAATATTTTACAAGGCTGGCATTTGGTGATATGATACATGTTGATAAGCTATCAATGTTTAATGTTTTCATAGCCTTTCCCCTATTTATTATCTTTTAAAATTCAAACAACAGACAGTGATGCTAGAACTGGGCAGCAGTCAGATTTAAACTGTCAACTATCTGTAGCTGTGCCTTTAAGTTTGAAACTGAGTCCAATGACTTTAGATTCAGGATGTTATCGATATTAGATGCATAGTGCTTTTTTAATTCTACGCTGACTGCATTAAATTGAAAAATTATCTTAACCTTCTCAATTATTTTTTTTAAGTTGGATGTTCTATATTGCGAAAGAACTGTTTTACATTTATATAAAATACCTTAATTTTACTTATATATCAAAATTATTTTTTTTTTATATATGTATAGATATTTTCATCCTATTGGTTAATTAGAATTTCTGTGATTATTGCAAAGCCTTGCTGAAAATTAACTTTCAGCCAAAAAGCCTGGTTTCTTTATACAATATTGTATGGTTCTGATTTACTCACTGAAATAAAAATACAGTACAATACCTGTGGGGAAAGGGGTGTCTGCCAAGCACAGCAGTATTTTTACATCCAACTGTTGTATTGTTCAAATGGCAACAAGACTGCTTGCATCATTTAAGGAAGATCGAGTTGTATTTGGGCAGTTCTTTTAACTCAATTTGATGCTTTTTAAATTAGGTTACGCGGGTCAACAAAGAAAAGGATACAACCTTAAGCACCTTAAGGCAGAATAATGTGCTACACAACTATTTTTGATCTTTGCTTAGACATTCTAAAATGTCTAAACCTCCAAGAGGTTTCTTTGTAACACTGTCAAGTAAACGTTAACACAGGAATGTGACAATTGTGCAACAATAGAGAGCAATATGCCAGCATAACTTTATGACTAATTTATTAAAGAAATATACACTGGTCGACCTACAATGTGGAGTTGGAGAACATGTTGTTTTCCTGGACTAGACCGTCTTCCTATATTTTTAGTAATCTTTAACACACTTCATTAGATTAGATATGCCAGGAAAGGTGTAACTATTTCTTTTTTTGCTTCCCCTCAAGAATTTTATTTATGAGGCTTGGATGGTCATTTCAGCTTTTAAGAAGTGTCCTATCTAGCCAAAACCCTCACTTATTTATGTACCAGGTCAGGCCTTTAATTAAGTCCAATTGATACATATAAATGTGGAACATTTTAGAATTGTTTTACACAATGATTGTACAGGAATATGTGAAGGGCCAGATTCAATGAGCTGATGTTGAAACGTTTTAGTGCAAGGATTTGTACATGAGGTCACATATACTTAACTACATTCCATTGGGCAGAGAGATTACTTCAAGAAGTAGCCTGAGAAAAGTCTGGAGTAGATCCTTATTAATAATTTGCATAAATGCAGCTCATCCTTTAATCTCTCCTAACAGGGATTCAAAGTTAATAAATCAATTAATAAATTTAATTAATCAAAGCAATCAGATAAATAATCACAATGCAATATTGAGAGTTTACACCTGTACTGTGCATGTGTAAAATCAGCAATGTTTCTCATTACTCTGACTTTCCTGTTTTACAAAGAATTTGACCCATGGATGGTCTTCCTGCATTTTTGGTAATCTTTAGCACATTGGATTCATTTAAATATGTCAAAACAGTTCTAAATGTTTAACTCAATGAAATTCAATATGATGGAAACTAGACAATTTATGGAATATCATGGGATGATAGAAAAGTAGCCATATGAAATAGATTTTAATAAAATCACTTAACTGCTTTAAAGAATGCCAATCCTATCTTTGAGCCTACTTTCCATGACTGCACTTGTTTTGGCATGGAATATTGTAGAAGCAGGAACATTCCAGAAAGCAAAAGTAATCAAGTGCACCTCAGTCTATTGCTGAACTTTGCAGGTTAATGGCTGGTTCACAAAGTCTTGCAGATGCAACATATTAATATAATCATCTGCAAATTGATTCAGGTGGTTCCTGACTACACTGCCTTGTTAGATTATCATTGCATAATATATCTATCTCTGCATGATGTCACATAGACTGAAGTATGTCAGAAGACAGTGACATATTGAGCGGCCTGATGACATCATAATCTGCGAGAGCAAAGCACAACATTAATGAGGGGAGCTTTTATTCTATTTTCAGTGGGTTAATTTTGCTGGTGGCAGGGGTCATGTGGACAATGATAGATGGCAGTCAGCTCTGATCATAATTTGAACTGAACTTGTATTGTATCAGAAGATGCACTGATATTGGGTTTATTTCAATATGTTACAAGGAAAAGTAAGCCAAGCATACGGATTGCAATTGAGGACTGCAGGGAGAAACTATTAACCTGAGTTGTCCAGAAATGATCAAGAGTACGTTACGATGCACAACACTGAAAGCTATATGTATTATTGTGCGATTTAACACAAGGGTGAGTACAATTTACAAAATGCAACTAGTGTTTATTTTGATACACTAGAGACTTGACATTACGTGCCTCAGCCCCCTTTTCCTCCCTGTAGCACTTGGGAAATAAGTGCAACCCAGGCACTAGAGAGAGGAATATTAAGGTTGAAGTCTCTGTATATACACCTGCCTGATTATGCGATTATAATTATGTAACTACTTGCATCGTATCAGGAGATGTTGTTGACGTAACTCTTGGCGATTTGGCCGATTTATGTCAAAGGAAATTGAGTTTGTCTTTTTTCTCCACTCTTTTTCCTGAAGACTCAGAAAAGTTCTGGCTTTCGTACCCATGTGACCATCTTTCATTATTCCAGCTGACTACTTGATTGTGGGGTTGCATCAGTTGAACGCAGTCATACCCTTACTTTCCAGCAGGGGTCAGTTAGTGCTGAGCAGAAACCCTGGCTGGTATTTTCCCCTCATTAGCCTGGGGAAACTAATGAAGCCAATTATAATGTCCAACAATAAGGGAGGCTTGAGATCAGGGTTGGGGGGTGGGTCACACAGTTCAAGGGAAGCCCAAGGCTTCCTGGTGAGGCCTGGAGGAGCACTCCTGCCCCTCCTGGCCCACAAGAAAACCTGAAAAATAAAAGGTAAACATACCCACTGGACCCCCTCTGGCCCAGGATTTGGCTCCCGGCAGATTTTACCTGACGGGGAAGCTGACACTGCCCATCCCCTCCCGCTCAAGCCTCTGGTTGAAATTGTAGATTGGGTCCTGCTGACACCATCGGACCCAATCTGCATATTTAAAACAGGACCCCGCTTCCTTCCTGTGGGTGTCCTGCTCGTCTGCTCAAAAGAGTAGGTTAACATGAGGGCATGCCGGGAAGCAGGATCGGTTGGGGTAACTCACACCCGCTATTTTAACGGCCCCTCTGTCCGGTTTCCGCCAAGTGAGGGCAGTTAAATTTGGAACCTATATTTCAAAAACTTACCTTTTTGGTAGCAGGCGGTCCCAAGGCATGGTTTTACTGAGTGCAGCCAACACTGGCACCAGCTGCCTCACTGCAAACCAATCTTGCACTGGGGGCCTTAAAGCAGGAGTCAGGCCCCTATTTGCACATGCAATGAGCCCAACGCCTGTCTCAGGTGTGCGTACTGCACACTGATTTTTTTTCCTTTCCTCCGCCTGCAAATGTGCGCTCGCTTCCTGCCTGCCATACTGGGGGCTTAACAGGCCGGTTAGCACCTGAAAAACGGGTGCTGCATGGCCGAATTCACAGGCCAGGACCGTCCTAATCTGTAATGCTCAATTTCACACTTTGAGGTACATTTACTCACTGAGCCAGAAGGGAAGCTCCAAAACTCTGCATTTTCAGTCAACATCAAATTGAAAATTCAACATTGAGTATCTCAGATGAAATGTAAAACAAGAATTCAGATATTCAAAGGCACACTGCCTAACTTAGTGAAACAGAACCAATTAAAACATTTACCTTGTTTAATCATTTTCAATGTGTTCTACTAAGCTATACTTGCCCTTCTATCCACTGAGTGACTCAGCCCAGCACCCACAAAGAGCCATGTCATTCATAACAGCACGTTTCTGGGTTTTGAAAGCCCAGTGGAGCTGTTTCAAGTCCAAACTCCAAGGACTCGATATTTTGCTTTATTATAGCCTTGAACTGGAATGTTTAATGTGATTGGCCGAGGAGCTGTCAGTTGTTACAAAGCAGTGTCATTATTCTATACTAATTGATGGTATCAAGCAATAGAATTGAGTGGGCAATATTGCCCACAGCCATCACAGCACAAGCTCGTTAGGTGGTATGTGGATGAAGGATTAGTTTGAAATCTTACAGGATGCAGGTAACACAAACCAAATTCTGGAATTCAAATTAGGATTTCTCAGTGATTTTTAACATTGGCAATAAAGGGTCATTAAAAATCTGTGCAAGTAACATGGTAGTGGTAGAGGGAGCAGCCTTGGCTGTTATCACAATATCAATGTAAAGTGAGTTCATCTGTTCTGAAGTTGATAAAACTGAAGGATGAAAAATTGCAGAGCTGATTATCCGTGAACGCTGTAAAACTGAAAGAAAGGCTGCTAGCATAGGAAAGGGTAATGATGGAACATGATGGAACAAAGGATATAAAACTGAAGTTATACTACCACTTTTGCATAAATGTAAAGTGGGTTTGGCTGTGCATTAACATGTCAGAGGCAGTATACCTCGGGAGTCAATTTATGATTTTTCTCCTGAGCGCACTAAAGCCATCTCAGACTGGTTTGGCTTCACAGCAGGTGGAGTATAACTCCAGTCTGACGTGAAGCTGTGTTTTAAAAATCTTAAAAAGTCCACTGGACTTCCTGGACACTTTATAACCTTAGTACTGAGGTTGCTTACCATCATGCAAAAGCAGACACGACTGCCCGCTTTCTCCTAACTTACGCATGTGCACACAGAACTCTCTCCTAGTGAGCAGAGTACGAGTCACTGCAAGGCGCAGCCCACAATATAGTTTGGATCTTGCCTCCTGCCTTTCACACTATACAGCTATCAGTCTCAAACACCGCGGTAGTGCAGTATTATTAGAGCCTCAAAAAGAGATAGAAAAGTAAAAACGGGAGTGCAGGTGAAAAAAAAAGAGACACTACTATATATAAAAAAATGCATTTGGAAGAAGAAATAGACTGAAAGTAAAAATGAAGAGGAACAATAATAAATGGGGAAGCCAGACAGAGAAAGAAATAATTTTCTTTATTCATTACAGAACAGGAGGAAAGAAACTTAACAGCAGCTGCAGAGATAGGCCCAATTCAGTTTGTTACCTCTTAATGACACCTCAGACACTTAAACTGCTGTGTACTTAAAGTTACCTGAAGTCAAAGGAGGACATGAGTGTTGACTGACATCCTGTATGATTACACAGAAGTTACAGTTGAACTGTCTACTCAATCACTGCACCAACCAGATCAGATTAATGGTGGTGTAGGATAATATGGCAGATACACAGTTCTGAATGAGACTCCCCAAAGAAAATCCATACAGCGTCTTACATGAGGAGCAGTTTTTTTTTCAAAAAATGAATTCCGCTCTCTGTTTAAAATATCTTAGGTCATAAGTACCAGTTTCTTACATGCAATTTTATTTTATTTTATTGCATATTTTAAGAATTCTCTGATGTCATCTTCACAGCTTCACATTTCCAGCCGTGCGGTGTATTCTGAAATGCTGCCTTCAAGCAGGTTCTCACAAAGAGTTCCAAAAAAGTGTCACAGATGAGCTGTGCCTTTCCACACCAGCTTTCCTTGGAGTGGATTCAATGTACTAAAATACTAAAGTAAATGGAGCATTGGTCGTGGAGCCCAGGAAGTGAGGCAAATTCTGAAACTATTCTTCATTTAAATGTGGCCTAATGTATGATAAATGATGTTGATTGTTTTCAGCTGGAATATAGAGTTTTCCTTTTACAGAGAAGGTAGCATCAGAATGTATTTCCCTCTTTCTGTGTATTTGGACTCCGAGTATTTTCTTCTTCTATAAATTTCCTGTTCACTGCCACAAGATTTCTGGATGGGCTTTGGCCATTAGCAAGAATATTTGTTTCACTCCACTACATAATAAGACTCTTTAGGTGCCCTTCATCCTTTATGTTAATCTGAGCCTGAATAGGACTGAGACCACTGCATCCCAGGCTGCCAATATAGCAGCAACTGCCAAGAAATAAACTGCACAGGGTTTCAGTGAAAGGCACAGGTGTGTCACACTGTGGGTGTCGGAAATGGACCAGAAGAAATAGTCTGACTGGCATCACCCGCTTTCATTATCTTCTCCATAATTAGGCCACAGCTTAGATAGAACTTAACTTGTGCCATATGGGCTGATACTCCAGTGAAAGCGACCCCCTGTGCTGGTGGCAGTCTGTCACGGTGCAGGCTGTCAGTGCTATACTAAGCACAATACATACATTAGTGGGAAAGGATCATTGTTAACATAAAAGCTTGTGAAAAAGCTCAGGATGGTGCAGAAACTGTAGTATAATAATAGATATTTTTCCAGTTATGCTTTTTGTCAAGTATTAAGGTTTTCTTTTATTATTATTTTAATTTTAAAAAATGATATTACAATTAATATCAGTCTTTGAGGTATCGGGAGTAAAATAAAACAAGCCAACTTCTTCAGAACGGTACTGCTTACACTGTGTGGAGCCCTGGCAGCAGATGGGCTTATTTACATTGACATTTGAACTGCACTGTATTCAATGGTGGAACTAAGTGCTATATTATTAAACTTCTAGCCACACAGAATTTTTTTCAAGAAAATGGCAGCGTTACTCTTCAATACATTTTAAAATAGGAATTTAAAAGCATTAACAAACGCAGGGAATGTTGTGGATATGATTTTGTTTCACACCTTTGCTTAATACTGAGCCCTCATGATTCAGTTGTTTGTTTCCTAACTTCAGGAGTGCTATACAAGCATGCTGGGTGTCACTAACTACCTTTTAAATGTGACATGTCAAGTATGTTTACTTGTCTTAAATTCTGTAATAGAATGGAGTCAGGATAGTGGGATTATTGGGGGTGAAAATGGACCTCGTTGCCCCTGTATTCTAGGTGGAAAACGTGTACAAAGAGGCTCAATTTAAGGGGCCAACCTCCCGCACTTGAACAGTGTCAGAAACACATCCTGTGCTATATTCGTTCTGGCACAGTAGAGGTGTCCCTGACGGCCTCCTAAAACAGGCGGCACGCCCCTTAAAAATGCTAAAAACGCCTGTTTTAGGACCCAAACTGGAAATTGGTTTGCCCTGAACATAGCAAGAATCAGGACTGGGTTCAGAATTACCAGGTCTACACATGGCCTAACCAGCGATCCTTAAAGGGACCACTGGAAGCAGCTACCAAAATGGTAAGTTTAAAACAAAACTTAATCTTAATAAGGAGCCAGCAGGAGCTCCACCTTAAAACTGCAGGCTGCTGCCGGCCACCATTCCCCTTGGCAATTTTGTGGGCAAAAATGTTTTGAGCTAAAGGATTCATGTGCAAGTCTAACTAACGGCAGATGTCAATAGATATCCTGCTACAGCAAGATCTGGCCCGCTGTCTTTCTTATATATATAAATCAGAGATTAAGCCATTGTTTTGAGCTGTGTCACTTCATTTTCAAGGTAGGGCTTTTTTCACTGTAATGCTACAGAACTGGGAAATCAGGCACATAGATAAATAAATAGTTCCTGATACTCCCTCAGCAGGACCTCCTCTCTGTTGTTTCCTATGTCATTGGTTCCGATATGGATCATGACAACTGTTGC
The DNA here is from genome assembly GCF_035084215.1 of Heptranchias perlo. Taxonomy (NCBI): domain Eukaryota; kingdom Metazoa; phylum Chordata; class Chondrichthyes; order Hexanchiformes; family Hexanchidae; genus Heptranchias; species Heptranchias perlo. The sequence goes on from NC_090345.1 coordinate 28,084,902, forward strand.
TTTCTCCTCCCTTTCTAACTTTGCAGACGCTTCAAAAATATCCCATATACTGGTGACACCACCCACCCCGGACTCTCGATCCTGACTACTGATACCTTCTATTCCCCTAATTATCGAATCCTCTCTAACTGCAACCTTTCTATTCTGTTGTCCCACCCCGCCCCTTGGACTGTCTCCTGCTCCATGATGCCTTGGTTAGCGTTCTGGCCATCCTCCCTTCGGCCTTCTCCCTTATCGTACCTGTTGGACAAGACCAAATTCTGCTGTTCCTCCTTCCCTGCCTCCAATATGTTCGCCAGACCCTGCTGATTGTCAGTCACACACTCCTCTTCCTGCACCTGTATCTCTCTATGTGGTGTGACTGTGTTCTGGAGTAAAGTATCCAGATAGTCTATCCCTCCCTTATGTGTCACAGCGTCTCTAACTCGTGCTCTAGCTCTGAGCCGGAGTGACTCAAAAGATAGATATTTCCCACAGGAGTGTTCATCCGGGACAGATTCAGTGTCCACAAATTCCCACATTCTGCATACCCGACACACTGCCTATGCTGCCATTATCTATTTTCTCTTTCTTTACTTTTGATTTATTGTACAGCAGTTATTTATTCATCTATTTCCAGAGCTTACTGATTCACCTTTAATACTAAATTTTGATTATCAGATGGATTTAGTTTGATTTCTTTTAGGTTTTTTTTATTGTGCAGTTTACTTTAATTAGCCCATTTCTTTCCCTTTATTGACATAAGAACATAAGAACATAAGAAATAGGAGCAGGAGTAGGCCAATCGGCCCCTCGAGCCTGCTCCGCCATTCAATAAGATCATGGCTGATCTGGTCCTAACCTCAAATCTAAAATCATGTCCAATTTCCTGCCCGCTCCCCATAACCCCTAATTCCCTTTACTTCTAGGAAACTGTCTATTTCTGTTTTAAATTTATTTAATGATGTAGCTTCCACAGCTTCGTGGGGCAGCAAATTCCACAGACCTACCACCCTCTGAGTGAAGAAGTTTCTCCTCATCTCAGTTTTGAAAGAGCAGCCCCTTATTCTAAGATTATGCCCCCTCGTTCTAGTTTCACCCATCCTTGGGAACATCCTTACCGCATCCACCCGATCAAGCCCCTTCACAATCTTATATGTTTCAATAAGATCGCCTCTCATTCTTCTGAACTCCAATGAGTAGAGTCCCAATCTACTCAACCTCTCCTCATATGTCCGCCCCCTCATCCCCGGGATTAACCGAGTGAACCTTCTTTGTACTGCCTCGAGAGCAAGTATGTCTTTTCTTAAGTATGGACACCAAAACTGTATGCAGTATTCCAGGTGCGGTCTCACCAATACCTTATATAACTGCAGCAATACCTCCCTGTTTTTATATTCTATCCCCCGAGCAATAAAAGCCAACATTCCATTGGCCTTCTTGATCACCTGCTGTACCTGCATACTAACCTTTTGATTTTCTTGCACTAGGACCCCCAGATCCCTTTGTACTGCAGTACTTTCCAGTTTCTCGCCATTGAGATAATAACTTGCTCTCCGATTTTTCCTGCCAAAGTGCATAACCTCACATTTTCCAATATTGTATTGCATCTGCCAAATCTCCGCCCACTCACCCAGCCTGTCTATATCCCCTTGTAGGTTTTTTATGTCCTCCTCACTCTCTACTTTCCTTCCCATCTTTGTATCATCTGCAAACTTTGATATGTTACACTCTGTCCCCTCCTCCAAATCGTTAATATAGATTGTAAAGAGTTGGGGACCCAGCACCGACCCCTGCGGAACACCACTGGCTACTGGTTGCCAGTCCGAGAATGTACCATTTATCCCAACTCTCTGCTTCCTGTTAGATAACCAATCCTCCACCCATGCCAGAATATTACCTCCAATCCAGTGATTCTTTATCTTGAGCAATAATCTTTTATGTGGCACCTTGTCGAATGCCTTCTGGAAGTCTAAATACACTACATCCACTGGTTCCCCTTTATCCACTCTGTACGTTATATCCTCAAAGAACTCAAGCAAATTTGTCAGACATGACTTCCCCTTCGTAAAGCCATGCTGACTTTGTCCTATTAAATTATGTTTATCCAAATGTTCCACTACTGTCTCCTTAATAATAGACTCCAAAATTTTACCCACCACAGATGTTAGGCTAACTGGTCTATAATTTCCAGCCTTCTGCCTAATACCCTTTTTAAATAACGGTGTTACATTTGCAGTTTTCCAATCTGCCGGGACCTTAGCCGAGTCCAGAGAATTTTGCAAAATTATTACCAAAGCATCCACAATCCCTACTGCCACTTCCCTCAAGACCCTGGGTTGTAAGCCATCAGGTCCAGGGGATTTATCCGCCTTGACGTTTTCTATTTATTTAATTTTTATTAGTTAAAGCTGCTAGTTAGGTTTTTGCTCTTGCCTCTTAATAATAAATTTCTATTCTTTAAGTTTAGTAGCCTCTTTATCTATTATATAGTTAAATATTAAAAGAGCAGTAAATTATTGAACACTTAGCTTTCGATCCTCGGTTAATTTACTTAGCACCTTCTTCCCCGTTTGCAACTAATTCACCAAATTCCCGTTTTTAAAGTCTTCACTTTGTTCCCAGCTCACTCTGTTACCAGCTCACTCTGCTGTGCTCTCTGCTCCAGTTACTAGCTCACTCTGCTGTGCTCTCTGCTCCAGTTACTGGCTCACTCTGCTGTGCTCTCTGCTCCAGTTACCAGCTCACTCTGCTGTGCTCTCTGCTCGAGTTACCAGCTCATTCTGCTGTGCTCTCTGCTCGAGTTACCAGCTCACTCTGCTGTGTTCTCTGCTCGAGTTACCAGCTAACTCTGCTGTGTTCTCTGCTCGAGTTACCAGCTCACTCTGCTGTGTTCTCTGCTCGAGTTACCAGCTCATTCTGCTGAGTTCTCTACTCCAGTTACCAGCTCACTCTGCTATGCTCTCTGCTCGATTTACCAGCTCATTCTGCCATGCTCTCTGCTCGAGTTACCTGCTTACTCTACTGTGTTCTCTACTCTAGTTAACAGCTTACTCTGCTGTGTTCTCTGCTCGAGTTACCAACTCACTCTGCTGTGCTTTCTGTTCGAGTTACCAGCTCACTCTGCTGTGTTCTCTGCTCGAGTTACCAGGTCAATCCGCTATGCTCTCTACTCCAGTTACCAACTCACTCTACTGTGCTCTCTGCTCGAGTTACCAGCTCGCTCAGCTGTGTTCTCTGCTCAATTTTCCAACTCATTCTGCTATGCTCTCTGCTCGAATTACCAGCTCACTCTGCCGTGTTCTCTGCTCGAGTTACCAGCTCACTCTGCTGTGTTCTTTGCTCGAGTTACCAGCTCACTCTGCTGTGTTCTCTGCTCGAGTTACCTGCTCACTCTACTGTGTTCTCTACTCTAGTTAACAGCTCACTCTGCTGTGTTCTCTGCTCGAGTTACCAACTCACTCTGCTGTGCTTTCTGTTCGAGTTACCAGCTCACTCTGCTGTGTTCTCTGCTCGAGTTACCAGGTCAATCCGCTATGCTCTCTACTCCAGTTACCAACTCACTCTACTGTGCTCTCTGCTCGAGTTACCAGCTCGCTCAGTTGTGTTCTCTGCTCAATTTTCCAACTCATTCTGCTATGCTCTCTGCTCGAATTACCAGCTCACTCTGCCGTGCTCTCTGCTCGAGTTACCAGCTCACTTTGCCGTGCTCTCTGCTCGAGTTACCAGCTCACTCTGCCGTGTTCTCTGCTCGAGTTACCAGCTCACTCTGCCGTGCTCTCTGCTCGAGGTACAGCACAGATACAGGTCATTTAGCTCATCAAGAAATAGTATTGACATACAATTAGCATCACATTTGCCTCGATTGATTTAAATTTATTTTGTGTTAAGCTACAATAAATCAGAACTGAACAAATATAGCAATCAAAAGCAGCCAAAGCAGATACATAAGCTGCCAATGAAACTCCACTAAGCATGTATGAAAACAACCAATGAATAATAAGGGAATCAAGAGATATGGGGATAGGGCGGGAAAGTGGAGTTGAGGTCAAAGATCAGCCATTATCTTACTGAATGGCGGAGCAGGCTCGAGGGGCCGCACGGCCTACTCCTGCTCCTAGTTCTTATGTTCTTATATTCTTATAATGACCAGTGAGCAAAAGCTACCAATTAAAAAAAGGCGAACCAAATGAAATGGCTCCACGTATGTTTTGAAAATTATTTTTGCTACTATCTTGGATTTTCTCCATAATACTGGAGATAAAATTGTAGCATAATAAAGACATAATAATTCTGGAATTTACAAGAAATTTATTAAACTTACCTAGCATTCTGTGTATTTGAAATGTTTCTAACAATGTTTTCGATTGAATGTCTCTGCTTCTCTGCACACCCTTGGGTTTGAGCTCATGGTACTTTCCCGATCTTTCACTCTATCAGTCGAAAGGACTCAACAAGGTCGTGCACTGAAACTCCAAGCATGAATCAGTTTACAGCCTCCAGCATGTCCTGGTGTGAGTCTATATAAACACTCGATGGAGTAAACTCTCAGCATGCATCAGTGTAAGTCTCTACAAAAAAACCTGCACCACAACTAGAAGCCAGAGAATGACAGCTATAACAGTAATTACGAGTTTGTTTGCTTTACCTAAAAATTTTAGAGATCTATTATATTTTAAAAATATATATATCAATGGATAGTTGCAGTGGTTTTGTCAGCACAATTGTAAGCAAATCTTCTACAGCCTGTCTTGTACAAAATCAGGCTTTGAAAGCCATGATTTGAATTGATCTGTAAGGAATAGCTTGCTGCTCTTAACGTGACAAAGAATAGGATGTTACTACTCCAATTTCACTTTAAGCAAGTCGTAATTTCATTATAACAGAAGTGCATTCCCATTCACTTATATTGTAAGAGAATTGGGACCCTGAGGTGTTTCCTGCACATCCAGAACTGTACCTAATCTGAATTAACTGTCATTGAGTTCTATTGTACCAGTATTGAACAGCAACTCTCAAGTAATCACAATAACAATTTAGTGAACTGTACAGTGGGTATTGATGGCGAGCCATTACTGGTGTAAAGCACAATGAATATCAGTATATTTATTTCTGAAGGGAACGTTCTGAATTTCCATTTTTCCCCTTATTAGATGATATTTTACTGGGGAACCAATTATGATCAAACAGAAATTGAATTTCGGCAGCTTTGTCAGGCGAGCACACTTTACCCTCAACAAACATAGGCAGATTATTGAAGCACCATGGTATAAATTCATACCCAGGATGTAAAAGCTTTCTGTACCTAGGCCTTACTTCGAATCTAGGGGGCTGCCTACATACTTAAATATTTACTGTGACTGAGTGTGCAAAGGTCACATGATTATCATGCATGTATGTTACCTCCTTCAGAGTATGGTATTTAAGGCAAATTATGCAATAAACCAACACTCATTCTAATTAAGCAACCATCTGTTTGTATAAGTTACTTTTTATGATCTTAATGATGATTCTGCGCATTTTAATTATGTAGCCACTTCTAATCAGTCTGAAAAGTGACTGCTTGATAACAGGTTTGCCAAAATTTATTAAGAGAATTACAATGCAATGCTTAGTTTGTCTAAATGCCTAATAATTGACTGAAAAGTAATTTTGTAATCAACTTGTTGCAATCTTATTCCCTAGATTTCATTAACATTCATTTTGAAGGATGCAAGTAATGTTATCTACTGGGTAAGTAAAGGAGGAACAATTATTATTTTCTAATTAATTGATCAGTTAATGAATCACAAAAGTGTGTAATTATTTCACCCTTCATGGGACAATAGGCACTTAGCTGCACATAATTTAAAAGGGCATGGGACCTTTTCTTTCATTTCTGTAGTGGTGGTGTGGCAGTTACTAAGGCAGAGTTGTTCCATAGCTAGACTGTGAATCCCAGCAATTAGCTATAGTTCTGGTATTAGAAATGATTCTTGAAAAGGGTTGGGAACAGATAGCTCAGCAGTTTGATCTTGTAAAATCTTGATATTTTAAGGATATTAAAAAATTTATGTGCATAATTTACTGACCACATAAGTAAATTGCGCTGATTAAGCAGAGTTGCTGTGATAATGAGGAGATCCGAGATAAATGGCAGAATAAATGAAAAGGACAAAGGGAATCATTATAAAATTCCCATAACTAAAACATTCTTCAGCCTACATCTTGGAGTATTTAAGATTCCTACAATGGACTCCTTTTATAAGCCACTTTGATATACCATAGCTTCTAATATGACATGATTTTAAGACTCCCTTATTCATACAGAACGTATACAACAGATTCGCTTAATAGTGTATCTGCCTTAATAACTTGTTTGCGTATGACTCCCAAATACCGCATTACTATACAGATGGGGCCTACTGTAAAATTTAAAGTGACACTGTCTTTTCATTACGTATTTACAAAACATACCTCCGCACATTTTGTCGAGGTTTTACTGAGCTCTATTTCAGAGACGTAACAGATTCTTATTGCTCTAACAGCATATAAAAGAATTACTGTAGACTTCCTGTAAATGTGCTTGTTAAATTCACAATCAGTAAAGGATTTGATTTCACTATGATTGCTTTGACTTGAATTCAGAATATTTAAGCATGTTAATATTATTTTCCTGCTTCTGACAACAAATTTACAATTTCCTGTTTATATCAAACTATTTTAAACTTTTTAATGTTTTTCTTCTATGAATCATTCTCTTCTTCATCCCCCTGGCCTGGTACCTTTATTGCTTAGAGGCAGACACACATAGATTGGTACTAATGTGCCAGGGGGCACCAGGGAGCACCCAAGCGTGATTTTCCCATCTTCACTTCCCTTCCTCCCGTTGAGAAATTCTACACTTGCAGCTGAGATGCATCTAAACAGAACAGGATTTGAACCTAAAACTATCCACTCTCAATCCACATTCTGTGGAATTGAGCACTAGGGTTCTGATGCACACCGTTATTGAGCCACTCTGTTTGAGAAAAATAACTTTTAAATTAATGACATATTCCGATATAATATATACAGGATCAGACTCAGCTGTGATGCTCCCCATGACCAAACAGTCTGCCAGTACTAAATGTCTATGCTTACAGGTGAAGAATGATTACTTGGGTGAAGTACTGTAGGGCACGAGCCAGCACCCTCAGGAAAGGACGGGAGAGATAAAGAAATGGAGGGGGGGGGCTTGTAATGAAGAACAATATTGTTTATTTAACCCTATTAAAACAACATCGATTGTAGAGTAAAATGTAATGTCCATGTATGCAAGTAAAAAAGTATTTTATGCATATGAAAAATATATTAACCTTTATCATACTCTGCCACTGTTTGCCTCCAGGAAATCACTGGGAAAAGGATATTTTTGCTTTACCTGCTTTCACTTCTCAGATTCCTCACTGTGATTCTAGCTGCTTTACATCTCTATGATTGTGAGTCGGGACAACAGGGAAGCATGGACTGCAAATAGTTCCACAGTTTCCATCAGTGATTTTTTTACTTAGAATGTACAGCTCAGAAACAGGCCATTCGGCCCCAACAGGTCCAGGCACGAGCCTCCTCCCTCCCTACTTCATCTCACCCTATCAGCATATCCTTCTATTCCTTTCTCCCTCATGTATTTATCTAGCTTCCTCTTAAATGCATCTATGCTAGTCGCCTCAACTACTCCTTATGGTGGCGAGTTCCACATTCTAACCACTCTCTGGGTAAAGAAGTTTCTCCTGAATTCCCTATTCGATTTATTAGAGACTATCTTATATTTATGGCCCCTAGTTCTGGTCTCCCTCGCAAGTGGAAGCATTTTCTCTACGTCTACCCTATCAAACCTTTTCATAATCTTAAAGACCTCTATCAGGTCATCCCTCAGTCTCTTTTCTAGAGAACAGAGCCCCAGCCTGCTCAATCTTTCCTGATAGGTTTAACCTCTCAGTTCTGGTATCATCCCAGTAAATCTTTTTTGCACCTTCTCCAGTGCCTCTATATCCTTTTTATAATATGGAGACCAAAACTGTTCACAGTACTCCAAGTGTGGTCTAACCAAGGTTCTACACAAGTTTAACATAACATCTCTGCTTTTCAATTCAATCCCTCTAGAAATGAACCCCAGTGCTTGGTTTGCTTTTTTTATGGCCTTATTAACCTGCGTCGCTACTTTTAGTGATTTGTGTATCTGTACCTCTAGATCCCTCTGCTCCTCTACCCCATTTAGATTTTTACCATCCAAGCAGTTTGTGGCTCCTTTATTCTTCCCGATTAACCTGCAGGATGAGCCCAGTTGAAGCGAGTGAGTTCAAATGCCAATTTGGAATGGGATTTTTTACCCTGAAGATTGAGGAAAGGAGGCATAGCAATTGTATTCTCTTAACTGCCAGCACCCAAGTAAAATCATGTTACATATCAATGGTTAATGGAATGGCACGGATATATTTTGGGCATGTTTTTTGTCATATAAAAAAAAACCATTGGCTTCTTGCTATTACTATTCTTAATTAGAAATAGTTACAAATACTTTATCAAAAGGATTACTGACAAAAATAGAAAACAATCAAATGAATTTCACCTCCTTTCAAGTCGGCAGTTAGAAAGTTAATTTTGTATTCTGTTCAACATGCTTGAGCCTACAGAAGGCTCAAGTAGAATCTGTTTAGTGAGGGTATTATTTTTGATGTTTCTTTTAAAATAAACTATCTGTTAAAAAGGATGGTTGTAGCAGTCAACAATTTCTTAATCCAGCTGTCAATGTCATGGCTGGAGTGATCCTGCCACTTTATAAGTTTAAACCACAAATATAGACCGATTCTTGTGGGTTTGTTGGTAGCTGACAGTTTTACACCTAGAGGAGCACTTTTTCTATTAGTATTTTGATATGAGTAAAGAAATACTGCAGGTGGGGGAATTTGAGCAGATTATCCAGAAGGTGAGAGGACTATGAGAAAATTACAACCACACTGGCACAGACTACAATCCACTCTGAAAGCAGTGAGATAAAGGGCCTGGGAGAAGGTATGTGAATGCATATCTTCTGGAATCACAACAGCTTTTCTGCAGTCACTTGAGTGTTTACTAATAGCATTTCCTCTTTGGCAGTAAGGCAATGTGGCCTGATTAAGTCTTTATACCACATTTCTTATATGTGTTAACTATATTTTGACATTCTGAATTTCTTGGATTGCTTAATAAAAAATGTTATTAAAAAAAGGGAAGTCACAAAAACAAACCCTTTTTTTGGTAACTCATGACCTCGTGATATATGGCTTTGGCATGACAGTGAAGAGGGACCTCCTTAACATCAGCAGTCCAATATTGTTGTGCTTGATATGCTAATGCATCTTTATATTGGTCAGAGATTGAAGCAAAATATAAAACTGGGCTTCAAACATAGTCCTGAAATAGAAAAATAAATAGCATTAATGAAGAGCTCTCTTAGATGAGCAAAATGTCAGGTAACTTTTAGCTCTGCTTCATTACAATAGGGCCTCAACACAATTTCCTGCTCATTTATGTGATTTGCATCTACTTGTGCTAGTTGGTTGACATTAAATAGAGAATCCCTCTGAGGTGGAACTTCTTGCAGCTGAGCACCATTATTTCCACTCAGGAATGTAGTGTAATTGAAAATAATCAAGGGTGGGGGAGGAATAAATATAATTGAAAATAATTGGTGAAGGCAAATGGCAAATAAATCTAAAAATCTAGATGTAGAAAAGACTATGTTTATGGAGGGATTATATGTGAATCTTTTACAGAAGGGAACACAGTTCCAAAATCCCTATAGTTAAAAGATAATTAATTCTGTGTATGTATATATGTCTGATGCTATATCTGTTTCTCTCTATATATCTGAATGAGGTTATAGGGGATGAATTTCCTCCGAGCTTCTCCAGCCCACTCTGCTGCTGTATTTTCTGATGTATAAATAAAAGGAGTGGAAGTAGCCAACTGTGTATGAATAGTGACAATTATTCTAAAGGTAGATTTATTTCAAGGCACATGAGGAATTCTTTTACACAAATGAATAAAGAGACATGTATTTTCCTTATAAATATGGTGTGTTTATTTTCATCACCTGATTGTTCAAAATAAGTCTTGCTTTATGCAGGAAGTGCAGGTAGAAGTAAATTTGGAATATAAGGCAAAGGAAAGGAGGAGGGAGAATGAGGTGAAGGGGAGAATGAGGGGTGAATGTAAAGGGAAAGGTGAAGATGAGAGGGAAGGAGAGGGGAAAGGGGAAGAGAGGAGGGGAGAGAAGGGGATCAGGGAAGGGAAGGGGATCAGGGGAGGGGAGGGAAGGGGAGGGAAGGGGAGGGGAGGGAAGGAGATCAGGGAAGGGAAGGGGATGAGAGGGCATAAAGGGGGTGAGGGGGAGGAGGGGAGAGGGGAGGGAGAAGGAGGGGAGGGAATGGGATGAGGGAAGGGAAGATGAGAGGAGAGGGGTGAAGGGAATTAGAAGGGAGGGGTGGAGAGGGGAAAGAGGAGAGGAGGGGGAGAGGGGGAAAGGGGGAGGGGAGGGGGAGAGGGGGAAAGGGGGAGGGGAGGGGGAGAGGGGGAAAGGGGGAGGGGAGGGGGAGAGGGGGAAAGGGGGAAAGGGGGGGGAGAGGGGGAAAGGGGGGGGAGAGGGGGAAAGGGGGAGGGGGGGAGAGGGGGAGGGGGGGAGAGGGGGAAAGGGGGAGGGGGGGAGAGGGGGAGGGGGGGAAAGGGGGAGGGGAGGGGGGGAGGGGGGGGAGGGGGAAAGGGGAGGGGAGGGGGGGAAAGGGGGAGGGGAGGGGGGGAGGGGGGGAGGGGGAAAGGGGAGGGGAGGGGGGAAAGGGGAGGGGAGGGGGGAAAGGGGAGGGGAGGGGAGGGGGAAAGGGGATGAGAGGGGAGGGGAGGGGAGGGGAGGGAAGGGAAGGGGATAAGGGGAGGGAAGAGGATGAGAGGAGAGGGGAGGGGTTCTGCTGCAGCACCAGAAGATATAATGAGGGACCTTAAAGGGGTAGAAGTGCCCTGAAGATTGGAACAAAGACTCCCACTGAAGGCCTCAGCCGAGTCAGAGGCCTTCAACAGGTCAGTCTTTGTGGCTATCTGGAAGCAAAGGAGGTCACTACAAGACCCTCTTCCTCCATTTGGGTGTTTACCAGCACTTACAGGAGCCTACTGCCATTTTCAACATGGCGGTCTGGGATATGGTAGTAAGGGTGGTAGAAAGCAAGAAAGTCTGCTGTGACCCCAGGGCGCGCTCCCTTGCACCTCCCCACTGCCAATTGCATGCAGCAGGTAGGGAAGGAGCGGGCAGCGGTAATCCTGGCAGGTATCATGGAGGAGAATTCACTATAATATTTGTTCACCCATTCTATGAATTAGAGAATAAAAGGCAAAGCAAACGACTGAAACTGGTGTTCTATTGTTTTTAACACATACATGTTTGAAGGTTGTCAAGAATAAATACTGACAATTATTGATACAGCCTCCAGCTCCCTTATTATGGTAAAGTCACGAACCTGTGAAAAATAGAATTTGCTTTTCTACAAAATTCTCAGGCATACAATCGCATCCTTTTATTCAATTGACTCATGAAAACTTGATCACTGAACTTTTAAACGGTCACAGATTTATTTTTCAGTGCAATGCTTGAGAGAGTGTGAGGTGGGGAAGTAAGAAAGAGGCACTAGGCAGATACAATTTCCTGTCAGGAGTCCTTGAACAAAATGGGCAGAAATGAATTAACAGCCTGCTTGAAAGAGGAAGGTTATGTCCACTAATGGAACCTTTACATCTACTGCAAGCTTTTAACTGAACACCATCAAAGATAGTTTAAGTGATAGTGTTAGTCTAGATTTACGGTATGTTTATTATTGTAATGATTTTTAGTAAAGTAAGACATTTGTAGAAAGTTTAATCTTTGACAAATTGAGTCTATTGAGTTATAATGATTAAGGTTGGTAGCTGGTCACTGGAAGAAGCACTTGAAATCATTCCATTTATGCAATGTGGAATAATTTTCTTCCATCATATTTGATATATCAGCAACATGCCTAATGTAAAGATGACTGATAAGAACAAATAAAGGTAAGTGAGTGAATGGAGATGTTGCAACATTCTGAATAAACAGTGATAAACTACCATAGAGTGGTGGTGAATACCATAAAGCAAAGAAATTTCAAGGATCCATGTTTTTGCAGCTAGAGAAACCATTCAGAGTGAAAACACTGAGTAACAGGGTTTCATAACACTTTGAGGTAATAATTAATATAATGAATGGGAGGCACATGGAGATATTGTTCAGCATGTCAAAGGAAAGTAATTCACTGAACTACGTAGAAATCACTTTGAAATATGAGTAGACAAGTACTTGGGAAGCTGAGGCAATGCAGACCAGCTTGAATTATGTCAATGCAACATTACTGATTAAATAAATTGGGGTTTTGAGGTGTGAGATGGAAAGCTTCTTGCATATGTTAAAGAAGAAAAGTTGTAAACAGCTGGCCATGTAGAAACACATGAAGGTCTAAGGTGGAAGAACCACGTATATAGGGTATAAGTAGAAGAATAGTGACTAAATATATTACCAGCAAAGAGAAAGATATTTTACCAGATGGTCTGAAAGATATTAGATAGCAGCATGTAGCTAAAATGGAAACTAGCAATGCAAATTACATGTACATTTTGAAATATATCAATAGGAGCAAACTAGTTTAACAAAGGAATCACATATTATAACATGCCTGAGCTGAACAGGGAGGGAGCAGTGCCAAATGAATGTGTCAAAAGCATTTAAGATGTCAGGAGAATCAGCATGAGTTTCAACATTTTGATTTAAACCATTGGCCCCATGCTAATAGAGAAACAGTTTGAGATCAAGGGTAGAGTAACCTGGGAAGAAGCCAAACTCTTGATTGAAGATTAGGGATGTGGAAAAACAGTTTTAAAAATTTCCAGCTATAATAGATCATATTGTGTTGTTAACGAAGAAAAGACTGATCAGGTCAGTAATTGATGGATTACATTTTTTTTTCAAATGTCTATAACTAGTTGTGGCTATACAATGGGTTGAAGAGATGTAAAACAATTCAAGTGTGTAAATGAACAACAGACTACTTAAGAATACACAGTCTGAGATATGGATTTAATTCCATCAGACCATTTGTTGTCATGTATAGAGTATAACATCTGGATTTCATCCCCTTTGTTATTTTAGCCAATGTAACAGCCATCTCTGCATGTTCACATTGGGAATGCATCAACATGATGTTTAGATTTCATCCTGGCTTAGTAAAGTCAAGTTAAAATAAAGGTCTTCACCACATATTAACTATCCGTGAAGCTCCTGCTGCACTTCTTTTAAATCAGTAAGTAGTTGGGTTGGTAAATTCTCAGTAGAGCAAATTATAAACCCTGGAAGTTATCTGTTACTTTACAAATAATAATGTGTTGTTGGTATATCTGTTTATCTTTCTTTGCCAATTTTCTTCCCTCCTATCCTAAAGGTAATTGGTCTTTTGTTGGGGTAAAGTCCCATAATTGCTGACTGTCCTCCATTATCTCACGTAATCAGCTATAGTTTGTATATGAGCATTGATGGTAAGTGCAGGCTGTTCAACAATGGGAGCATCACAGTTGCACTCCATGCTGCCCTCACCTGATTCCCACATATGTGCATTATATGCAGAAATCACAAGATACCAAACAGGACCCCTCCCAGATATCTGTCCCCTATAGCCCAGGAGTACTGGAGCCAATTGTAGGACTTTTCCTGCTCCTCCGACTAAAAACAGATAACACAACACAGACTGGGAATCAAACTTGGGATCTTTCTAGTCTACATGGTTCAGCTATTTACTGGATAAGCTCATTCAGCCACTGAGGGAACCAACATCTAATTTTTTAAACAGATTGCACTACCATTCACTCCAAAAAATGGGATCTAAACTTGCCTTTCAGGCATTTTACACCGGTTATAGATTCCTTCCTGGTCCCATTTTCCACGTTCTCGGTAGCAGGGGGGAGAGAGCTGAATAGATGCTGTTGTAAATATTGTTTAGCTCTTTCTGCTCAGTCATTCCAGTTCCTTTGATTGGATGGATTAACATGTGTAGTTTTGCAGTATTCTTTGTACTTATTTGGGAAGTGTGATTTAAACTATTTATTTTCAATTAAAATGATAATTTTGGTGTTTAGCCTTATAATGTAGAGTTAATATTATAATACTAAAGCTACTCTTAATATTTGTGTAGTTTTACTACTGTACTATTAATGTTTCAGAATCAGAACTTACTTTGGGTCCAGAAAAAATGCTGATTTTAAAAACCGGCTAAAAGTTTAAGGGTTACAATTTTTATTTTTATTTGTAGTTTTTCAAGATGCTTATTTTAATAATATAACACTGCTATCACAGCATTAAAGCTGGCACTAACATCTGAGTAACCTTATTACAGAAATTTTAGGGAATTTTTCAACATCATCGTGTGTGATGTGATAACTTTTTAAAAATATCTTGTAGAGAACAGATTTCTATAGAGTTGTTGGCAGTCTAAGAGTTTAAAAATGTAATGTGGAAAGTTAACGTCTAAGATTAAATGGTTAAATGCAAAATGCAGTCCGAAATGGTTGAAAAATGCCCACTAACTTAGCTGTTTGAAAAACATGTAAAAGTACAGTAAAGATAATTTTGTATAAGAGAAAAAATTTGGAAAAAGAAATCACAAGTGAATATTAAAGGGAATAAAGAGATTTTTTTGGATACATTTGTAGCAGCCAAAGTATTAATGAATCACAAGAGACCTTTAAGGATGAAAAGCAAGATAATGATGGAGTCTGAGAGTAGAGCAAAACTTCAAACTTATTTTTCCTATAGAACAGTTTTCACTTCAGATCATTAATATTGTTCTGAAGCTGGTAACTAACATGTTAAGAAACCTATCTGAGTTCATGAAGACAATAGTAGTCCAAAATTCAATGATCATTACAAAACTGGAGTACTTGAATATTCATAAAATACCAGTGCCAGATGGAAAGCATCTCAGAGTAATAAAACAAATTAAAGCAGAAGTAAGGAATGCTCTGGCAGAAATTGTGCAAAGCACATTGAATATAAGGGTGATACCTAAAGACTGGAAAATAACTAATGTGATTCCAATTTTTAAAAAAGGTCAGAAGCACGATCCTGGGAATTAAGGGCCTGTTAGCTTGACATCTACAGTGGGAAAATTATTGGAGTCTATTATAAAGGAAGCAATTGAAGTGCATCTAGCAAGAGTAAAAGCAATAAAGGTAATAAATCCAAGCCAATGTGGGTTTGTGAAAGGCAGGTCATGCCTAACAAATGTGCTGGATATTTTGAAGAATTCAACAGAGCTGTGGACAAAGGTAGTGGCTTTATAACCTGACTTTTAGTAAGCATTTGATAAGGTCCCTCGCAAGAGACATATGACTAAAATGAAAATTCATGGTATTGAGGAAGAAGTTAATTAATTTGGTAGAAAATGCAAAACTGAGAGTATATAATAATTTTAGTTGGGCAGGTGCGACTAGTGGAATGTCTCAGGAGTATGACAAGTAGAACTTCTATGTTCATTGATAACACCACAGCTATGTGGCAAAGTAGAATGTCCCAAGGAGAGGAATATTGTTCAAAGACATCAATGGATACTGAGCAAACAGGCAAAAGTGGCAAATAACATTTAATATTGAAAAACGTAAGGTAATTGGTATTGGTTCTAAATACAGCAAATAAGATTATGTAACAAAGAATAAATTGCTCGAAAAAGGTGCAACAGGAAAAAAGATTTTCATATAGTAGTTGAGTAACCAATGAAACGGTTGTCACATTATAATAACAGCAAGTGCCAAGCCAAATATAATGCTTTGGGTTTATAACTATATGTTACACCCACAGAGTTTAAGGAATTGATATTGATGAAACATTGGAATCACATTTGAAGTACTTTGTTCAACTTGATCATTCTTATATAAAGACATAGATGCATTAGAAAAGATCCAATGAAAATCGGTTCTGGGTCATATATCTGAATTATAAAGTGAGTAAGGAAGTTTGGCCTGTTATCAGTGGAAAGTAAACTGAGTGGGTACATTAATCAAGTTTTTTAATTATGAAGGAAATTAATAGCATGGATATGGAAATATATTTGTATGGAAGTAAATGCAATGAAGCAAGGACATGATCACAAGCCGAGAAATCAAGATCAGCATATAATTTAAGCAGAAACCTCTTCACGCTTACAATTATTAACTTATGTGTTCTACCTAACACAATGGATGCTAAGTTAATTGAAGCATTCAGTAAAAAGTAGACAGATTCCTGATTTTAAAAAAGATAGAAAAAGACAAGCTCCTCTTTGAGGCACCAGAGAAATGAAAGCAAAATGTGCGTTCTGAACTTAACTGTTTGGGAGAATTGAATTGGACAAATGTTTTTCTCTTGTTCCCACCTTCTCATGCTTTTGTATATTCCGGAAAACTTGACACTAGAACGTTGCCCTTGTAAGTGTGTTATATCACAACTTTAGGATTGCTGTGAAGTGGGAAGTTGCAGTATAACTTCAAAGTTAGGTCCTTGCCTAATTCCTTGCCGTGTGACCCCCTGGAGGAGGCAATCTCACCTTGTTTGGGATTACCAATGGAATTCCAATGGTGCCAAACCTGGTTTACAAAGTACTTGGGGAGTCCATTGGAATTCCTGGGCACTTTTTAAACACACTCATTTAAATGTACAGAGTGGAGACACTCCTGCTCCTGTTCTCAATATATCTATGATGTGGAGATGCCGGTGATGGACTGGGGTTGACAATTGTAAACAATTTTACAACACCAAGTTATAGTCCAGCAATTTTATTTTAAATTCACAAGCTTTCGGAGGCTACCTCCTTCCTCAGGTGAACGATGCGGAATTCCGCATCGTTCACCTGAGGAAGGAGGTAGCCTCCGAAAGCTTGTGAATTTAAAATAAAATTGCTGGACTATAACTTGGTGTTGTAAAATTGTTTACAATTGTCAATATATCTACATAGAGTTACATAGAGTCTACAGCACAGAAACAGGCCACTCGGCTCAGCAGGTCTATGCTGGCGTTTATGCTCCACACGAGCCTCCTCCCACCCTATCAGCATAACTTTCTAAATTATCTAAATTGTAACAGCTGAGAGTGGAGCATGTGCAGAGCTCTTTCCTGGATCTGTCTGATTGGATACTGTAGCTACTGATCTGAGACCGGTAGCAATAATATTTGGTCTTTATAAATATATATCAATTAGTAATTCTTTAAATACACGCCAGGGTTTTGTCAACCTTTTTGAAGTACGTAGCCCTTTCTTAATGATATAAACTACAAACATATGTCTCTAGTACACAAATAAAAGGACCTGTGCAGACACAGAGCTTTTCACACCTGACCGTTATAAGTAATCCTGACACATGTTTCTGTCAAAACTCGCACGCTTATTATGTTTACAGATCTGCTGGTTCTGCAATATCAGTACATCATTAACCCTTTGACCTCACATTCAAATACCTTGGAATTATCCATCTTTGAATTATAAAAACAATGAAAACTTTCATTAGTTGAAGCTAAAAGTGCTGTGTAAGAAGACAAAACCAATTGAAGAACTCTGTTGAAGGATGCAAACCAAATAACCACAGGTCAGCTACTGTCTGATGAAACATATTTGAAATTTTGTTGCTTATTTCAAGGAAAATAATATAAATAATTATGAGGTAAGCTCTGGAATTTCACATAAAGGGACCAAGTTAACAGTGTGAATTATATCGAGTCAGTTTTGAGGAACATAATTTCAGCATAGGATATAAACAGATAAGAATAATAGTCTAAATAGGCAAAGAACCATTTACTGGCTTCCAAGATTGCAACAGCAGGAAACCAGTAAATACCACCTAAAGGATTCTGGAGCATTCTTCAGTTTCTTCTGTAATAATCTGACTTAAAAGATATAGAGTTCTAGGTGCTAGCAGCAGTCAAGAACAGGAGATAAGTGGGTGGTATAAGGCAGAATGACTACAAAATGTTTTTATTAAATCAATGACAGACTTGACATTAAGTCACAGAAAGTTTTTCAAGCTAACCGTTCAGCAGGATCGGTATTATAGTTATGGATAATAATAAAGGCACAGGCAGCACAAATTGTCTTTTAGATGTGTAGGCTATTAGTTTAAGCCAAATCCAAATGAACTAGTTCAGGACCGAAACTTGTGCAATAAATCAAGTACCCAGAGTACAGTAAACTTAATTCAGGTAAACTCTGCAATATACTCACAGAGGAGAAATGGCCAACAAGTAGCATTAGAAGAGTTAGGGAAATCACTGAAAGCACAATCAAAGATAAACGAAGCAAGGCAGCAGGGTTGGGAGGGGGTGAAGTGTCTCAGAAAACAAGGCTGAGACACTTGAAGGTTTTGCCGCCAATGGTTAAGAGGAAGACGGGGGGAATACACAGAAGATCAGTGTCAGAGGACCGAAGTGCATAGGTTAGCGCATGGGGCTGGAGGAGGCTGCAGAGGTGGAAAATGGTGAAGCTGTAGAGTAATTTGCAAGTGAGAATGACAATTTTGAATTCAATGCATTAAGGGACATGGAACCAATGGAGGTTGAAAAGACAGACCCGATGGGTGAGCAGGACTTAGTGCAATGCAGATAGCAAATGGCAACATTTTAGATCAGTTGGAGTTTATGGGGATAGAGCATAGGTGGATAGCAAGGAAAGCACTGGAGAAATTGAGCCTGGAGGTAACAAAAGCATGGACTAGAGCTTCAGGAGGGGGGAGGGAGCAAGTTAAGGGTGGAGGTGGACAATGTTGTCCAGGTCTAAGCAAACATTCTTTGTGATGGATTGGATATGACTGCACATTGTCTGTTTCAACCTGAGTTAGCAGCCAGGGAGGGGAGGGTGGACTCATGGGCAAGGGTATGTACTTGTTGGCAGGAGTCGAAAAGGATGGCTTCAGTCATGCCACTGTTCAGTTGGAGAAAATTCTGGCTCATCCACAAATTTGGTGTTGGACAAGTAATCTGACAACGTGTTGGTTGTCGTGGACTGAGGATGATGTTGAAAGGGAAATCTGGGTGATATCAGCGTAGATACGTAAGCTGACTCCATGCCTATGGATAATTTTGCCGAGGAGTAACATATAAATAAGGGAGGAAGGACTGGGAGACATCCAGAATGGGGATGGGAAGGGGAGACTAAAGCAGTAAGCAGATAGTCTCTTTGATACAAGAACATCCATAAGCTCCTTGTATTTGCCCTTTGAGGTAAGAAAGGAGAGGGGTGGGGAGAATGGGGACAGAGGAAGTGGTTAGTCAATGTAAAGCAGAGCCCTAAATTGTGTTTACCCTGTAGGATGATTCTGTAGGAGGCCAGAGAGTGGAAGAGACAGTACTGCTTGAGGTGGTCCAGCTAATATGGTGGTGGATACCAGGTCAGTCATGCAGCAGGTGCACTCAAGTCTACAGACCTCATACTTCAGGGTACAGAGGTGGGAATGAGGGCATCAAAAGCAAAAACAAGAGAGCTGTTGACGAGATTAACCAGCGCCACAGTAGCATGGCAGTTGGAAGGCTAGAGGAGAGGGAATTGCAAGTTAGAAAGCTTTTGTCAGGGAACTGGGAGGACGTTTTTCCAGGGACGGAGAGTGAGGAAAGCGGAGTTGGAGATTTAGGGAAGAGAAATGTTGACAGAGATGAGGAAGTGATCGGAGATGGCCTTGTCAACACTCAAAACCTTGGAGGTGGCAAGGCCTTACATTTTTTTTTAATTCGTTCACGGGATGTGGGCGTCGCTGGCAAGGCCAGCATTTATTGCCCATCCCTAATTGCCCTTGAGAAGGTGGTGGTGAGCCGCCTTCTTGAACCGCTGCAGTCCGTGTGGTGACGGTCCTCCCACAGTGCTGTTAGGAAGGGAGTTCCAGGATTTTGACCCAGCGACAATGAAGGAACGGCGATATATTTCCAAGTCGGGATGGTGTGTGACTTGGAGGGGAACGTGCAGGTGGTGTTGTTCCCATGTGCCTGCTGCTCTTGTCCTTCCAGATGGTAGAGGTCGCGGGTTTGGGAGGTGCTGTCGAAGAAGCCTTGGCGAGTTGCTGCAGTGCATCCTGTGGATGGTACACACTGCAGCCACAGTGCGCCGGTGGTGAAGGGAGTGAATGTTTAGGGTGGTGGGTGGGGTGCCAATCAAGTGGGCTGCTTTATCTTGGATGGTGTCGAGCTTCTTGAGTGTTGTTGGAGCTGCACTCATCCAAGCAAGTGGAGAGTATTCCATCACACTCCTGACTTGTGCCTTGTAGATGGTGGAAAGGCTTTGGGGAGTCAGGAGGTGAGTCACTCGCCGCAGAATACCCAGCCTCTGACCTGCTCTCGTAGCCACAGTATTTATATGGCTGGTCCAGTTAAGTTTCTGGTCAATGGTGACCCCCAGGATGTTGATGGTGGAGGATTCGGCGATGGTAATGCCGTTGAATGTCAAGGGGAGGTGGTTAGACTCTCTCTTGTTGGAGATGGTCATTGCCTGGCACTTATCTGGCGCGAATGTTACTTGCCACTTATGAGCCCAAGCCTGGATGTTGTCCAGGTCTTGCTGCATGCAGGCTCGGACTGCTTCATTATCTGAGGGGTTGCGAATGGAACTGAACACTGTGCAATCATCAGCCAATGTCCCCATTTCTGATCTTATGATGGAGGGAAGGTCATTGATGAAGCAGCTGAAGATCGTTGGGCCTAGGACACTGCCCTGAGGAACTCCTGCAGCAATGTCCTGGGGCTGAGATGATTGGCCTCCAACAACCACTACCATCTTCCTTTATGCTAGGTATGACTCCAGCCACTGGAGAGTTTTCCCCCTGATTCCCATTGACTTCAATTTTACTAGGGCTCCTTGGTGCCACACTCGGTCAAATGCTGCCTTGATGTCAAGGGCAGTCACTCTCACCTCACCTCTGGAATTCAGCTCTTTTGTCCATGTTTGGACCAAGGCTGTAATGAGGTCTGGAGCCAAGTGGTCCTGGCAGAACCCAAACTGAGCATCGGTGAGCAGGTTATTGGCGAGTAAGTGCTGCTTGTTAGCACTGTTGACGACACCTTCCATCACTTTGCTGATGATTGAGAGTAGAATGATAGGGCGTTAATTGGCCGGATTGGATTTTGTGGACAGGACATACCTGGGCAATTTTCCACATTGTCGGATAGATGCCAGTGTTGTAGCTGTACTGGAACAGCTTGGCTCGAGGTGCAGCTAGTTCTGGAGCACAATTCTTCAGCACTACAGCTGGGATGTTGTCGGGGCCCATAGCCTTTGCTGTATCCAGTGCACTCAGCCATTTCTTGATATCACGTGGAGTGAATCGAATTGGCCGAAGACTGGCTTCCATGATGGTGGGGATATCGGGAGGAGGCCGAGATGGATCATCCACTCGGCACTTCTGGCTGAAGATGGTTGCAAACGCTTCAGCCTTCTCTTTTGCACTCACGTGCTGGACTCCGCCGTCATTGAGGATTGGGATGTTTGCAGAGCCTCCTCCCGTTAGTTGTTTAATTGTCCACCACCATTCACGACTGGATGTGGCAGGACTTTGATGTGATCCGTTGGTTGTGGAATCGCTTAGCTCTGTATATAGCATGTTGCTTCCACTGTTTAGCGTGCATGTAGTCCTGAGTTGTAGCTTCACCAGGTTGGCACCTCATTTTTAGGTACACCTGGTGCTGCTCCTGGCATGCTCTTCTACACTCCTCATTGAACCAGGGTTGATCTCCTGGCTTGTTGGTAATGGTAGAGTGAGGATTATGCCAGGCCATGAGGTTACAGATGGTGCTGGAATACAATTCTGCTGCTGATGGCCCACAGCGCCTCATGGATGCCCAGTTTTGAGCTGCTGGATCTGTTCTGAATCTATCCCATTTAGCACAGTGGTAGTGCCACACAACACGTTGGATGGTGTCCTCAGTGCGAAGACGAGACTTCATCTCCACCAGGACTGTGCAGTGGTCACTCCTACCAATACTGTCATGGACAGATGCATTTGCGACAGGTAGATTGGTTGAGGATGAGGATCAAGCAAGTTTTTCCCTCGTGTTGATTCGCTCACCACCTGCCGCAGGCCCAGTCTGGCAGCTATGTCAGTAGTGGTGCTACCGAGCCACTCTTGGTGATGGATATTGAAGTCCCCCAGCCAGAGTACATTCTGTGCCCTTGCTACCCTCAGTGCTTCCTCCAAGTGGTGCTCAACATGGAGGAGGACTGATTCATCAGCTGAGGGAGGACAGTAGGAGGTTTCCTTGCCCATGTTTGGCCTGATGCCATGAGATTTCATGGGGTCCAGAATCAATGTTGAGGACTCCCAGGGCCACTCCCTCCTGACTGTATATCACTGTACCGCCACCTCTGGTGGGTTTGTCCTGCCAGTGGGACAGGGCATACCCAGGGATGGTGATGGAAGAGTCTGGGACGTTGGCTGAAAGGTATGATTCTGTGAGTATGGCTATGTCAGGCTCTTGCTTGACTAGTCTGTGGGACAGCTCTCCCAATTTTGGCACAAGTCCCCAGATGTTAGGGAGGAGGACTTTGCATGGTCGACTGGGCTTGGTTTGCTGTTGTCGTGTCCGGTGCCCAGTCCGGTTTTATTCTTATTATGACTTTTCGTAGCGAGATTTTACAACTGAGTGGCTTGCTAGGCCATTTCAGAATCAACCACATTGCTGTGGGTCTGGAGTCACATATAGGCCAGACCAGGTAAGGACAGCAGGTTTCCTTTCTTAAAGGACATTAGTGAACCAGATGGGTTTTTACGACAATCCGGTAGTTTCATGGCCATCATTACTGATACTAGTATTTTAATTGAATTTAATTAATTAATTGAATTTAAATTCACCAGCTGCTATGGTAGGATTTGAACTCATGACTCTGGATTTTAGTTCAGGCCTCTGGATTACTAGTCCAGTAACATAACCACTATGCTACCGTACCCTTTTGGAATAGGAGTAGGCCATTCAACCCCTCGAGCCTGTTCCGCCATTCAATTAGATCGTGGCTGATCTGTACCTCAAATCTGTTTATGATGGCAAGGTTGAGGGTATGGTGCGGGGACGATTAATGTGCAGGATGAGGTTGAATAAGGACAGGAGGCAAGTAGGGCAGAGAGGAGCAAGGGGAATTTAGATGAAGGTTGAAATCGCTGAGGACAAGGAGTTGCCCGATGCAGAAGCTAAGCAAGTTGAATAGGATGGAGATCATTGTGGTTCCTGAGAAGCCTGCTAGAGAACAATTAATTTAAAGGAGAGGTGAAAGATGATGAGATACTTGAACTAGGAAAAGGTCCCGGAAAAGTAGAGGGAGAAGCTGAGATAGGACCTGGCAGTGAAAATCATAGTGCTGCCAATTCAGTTTGGGCAGGGGTGGAATATGTTATACAGCAGGGTCGTTTCAGTGATTGGAAGGGGTCACCGCCTGTGAGCCAGGCCCAGGATGTCAATAGATTCCTCCAAAATATGTTTGTGAGAAGCATGGATTTGTAGTTGATGGGGATTCCATACAGGTAAAGGCACTGCAAATTTCCCAACCTGTAGCACGATTACAGGGTCAGGTGGCCCTGGAGTGGTCCCGAGGCTGGTTTGAAATTGGGATTGTCTCCATTTGCAGTGGTGCCACTCCAGGGCACTCACTATAGTTCACTACAGCCGTCTACACAAGGGTGTCCATGAGAATTTGGAAAATTGACGTTTACAGAAAATACTTCCATTTCAAATATTTGCATGTCACAGCATGGGCCTGGCCAGCCACTCACCATGTTGCAGAAAAAATCTTTTTGATGTTTTTAATCTGCCCTCACATTAATTTCTGAACTTTAATTATTGTTCAAGTTATTGGTGATTTTAAAAAAAATCCTTTTTCTCCACGATACTTAGCACAAAATTATTTCTTACTGCGTCTGTCAGACTTACCAGCTTGTTCACTGTTGGACCACACTGTATGCCTCTCGCCACTTGATAATACCCACTGCTCCTTGCTGGATGCTGTTTCTCCTCCCTGCTGCTCTGCTCTTGATGTCTCTTCTTTCTGCTCCCCAGTTAATCTGTATTCACTAGTTTAACCAATTACAGGGGGTTACCACACTGAATTCAGGGAAAGAACTAACAATTCCTATGTAACTACACCCAGGAACAGAATGTGGCTCGAGAGATGTGGGTTGGCCGCTCTGGTATAAGTCTAAAGTTAAATCTTCACCTATTATTTTCAATTTAAATAGATTCCACTTAATTGAATACATTTTCATGCTTTCTTTGCACAAGCTTTCTGCCTTTAGACTAGTTATTTGCTTATTTCATAAAAGGTCAAGCTCTTGATCAAACAAGCAACAATCCAAATTCCTCACTAATCTGACAGCAGCATCTGCTATTTTCTGAGGTAAAGATGCTTTAAAAAAACAATTGATAACTAAAATGATTAATTGTTTCATTATATTTTGCTCCTTTCCCTGAATGTTTTAGAAATAGCAGTGCAAATATGGGAAGTTAAAGATTTGTGCTAACTTTGCATTGCAAGAATGATGAAATAATGCGGTAGATATGAATAAAAAGGAGTTTTAACTGATAGACTTATACAGGGAGTTAACACTGAGTTAATTTGGTAGAGGTACTAAAAATATAAAATAGTGTATGATTTTTCACCCCTTCACTTTCCCTTTCTCAGCCCTCCCATGTCATGCGCCATTCCCCAGCCAAGCTGGCAACCTGCTTCCAATCCTCTGCCAATATAACCTGCGAGTGCAAAGAACAGCCTGAGCAACCCTCACTCTTATTTACCCTTCTTCCCTGTGGATAAGCACTTGTCATCCCTTGCCATCTCCCACTGATGGCTTGGATGAGATCAGTAACTCACCATGTGGGGAATCAAATTCCTAGCACTTCATGACACATCATATTGGAGTATCATCACGTGCTGTGTAATTGGATTTAACGCACGAGTATTTGTGAGCAGAGTTATGCAGGATGACATTTCATACAAACAGAAAAACTACAAATGGGGAAGAGTAATAGGTTGTAAAGTTTCAGGAGAAAAAGGATCTTCAGAGAAGGAACTTTCATATGTATGATTAGATTGGAGGAACCAAACTAGGATGGCACGTAAATGTTAAGGAAGGACAAAGAATAAGCTTATTTGTTGCTATCTTGTAAGCCAGTTGTTTGAAGTTAATCAGCTTATTGGATCCAAAAGCAAAATTAACCATGTACCTAGACTGACTCCAGTATAGCTTGGTTTGGGGAACACTCATTACAGTTGAATATTTCTGTATTTACACTATTATCAATCAGTGGGCCTCCTATGACACTAAGTTAGGACTAGGAACTTAACCTGAGAGTGACAGAAGCTGTATACACCTCTTTAAACAGCCCCTGCTTATATAGACATTAGTTGATACTTCTTCATTCTGCATACAGTATACTTTATACTGTACTGCAATCCTTGCAACATTGATATGATCAGATAATATGTAGCATGGTAGCAAATCCTGATTGAATAAATATTAAAAAAAATTGCTTTGATAGTTAAAGGGTAACAATCTTCTCTTCTAGACAACAAGTGATTCTTGCATTGGCCATTTACCATAGCAACCATTTCTGCAGAGATTTAAGCAATGTGTGAGCACATGTACTATACAGGGGAATTGAGAGTAAGCCAACCAATTGAAGAATTTCCTGCTGCAGTGCATAACATGGTTACTATTTAATCAGAGCTTCAAAATATGCAAGAAAATAATTCATTTCCTGAAGAAAACAGGTATATTTTCATCTTAAAAAATTGCACCAGCTTCACCTCAGGCTGAGGGAACTTCAGAACAAATCACAGTGTCAGCCTGTCTCATTGGGATAACCTCAATCATGACAAGACATGATCGGTTGAGTGTGAAGGGATGGTCAAGAGCCAATGTGTGGAATTATCCAACAGGTATGATCAAATCAACATTTAAATTGAGCAAGCAGTTTATCATCGTATCAAGGAAAGGTGGCTATGGGGAATTCTAGTAAGTGTCCATTTAACCTTAAATAATTGTTTTCAGATTTTTAAATGGAAAAAAAAATCTGCTGTGGACTGGCATCTGTTGGCAAAATATAGTTATAAATGAGTGTTATGGTTATTACTGCTGTCTGTGATAGGATCCCGATTTTCATACATTAATGAGGCTCCCATCTGAGTCAGGCAAATGCCTCGGCGGCCCAAGAAAAAAATGGCCTAAAAAAAGCCACAGGGCGGGAAAGGGGCAGTGTATAACTGGAAGTTTAAATCCTGTTCTGCCTGATTTCCATCAGGTGGATTGGATAGGTGAATGAAAGAAAAGGGAATGAAATCCCTCACCATCAACATCCTGGGGGTCACCATTGACCAGCCATATTAGCAATATGGCTATGAGCAGTGCAGAGTACTCTGCAACGGGTGGCTCGCGTCCATACCCCTCAAAGTCCCTCTACTATCTACAAGGCTTAAGTGTGATGGAATCCTTACCGCTTGTCTGGATGGGTGCAGCTGCAACAACATTCAAGAAGCTGATCACTATTCAGGAGAAAGCAGTCCATTTTATCGGCACCCCTGCCACTAGTCTCAATATTCACCCCCTTCACCACCAGCGCACTGTGGCTGCAGTATGTACGATCCACATGATGCACTGCAATAACTTGCCGAGCAGCACCTCTCAGCCGATGATCTCTCCCATTAAGAAGAACAGGCTACGGACCAAATGCTGGAATATGGGATTAGAGTAGACAGGGCTGATGGCCGGCGCGGACACGATGGGCCGAAGGGCCTCTATCCGTGCTGTATAACTCTCTCAACAAGAGCAACAAGATCATATGAACACCATCATCTCCAAGTTCCCCTCCAAGTCACATACCTTTCTGACTTGGACATATATCGCCATTCCTTCATTGTCACTGGGTTAGAGGGCTGGTATTGCCTACCTTACATCATCATGGAAGCAGCATCAGCACAAGGACTGGGGCAATTCAAGGAAAAGGCCCACCACCATTTTTTCAGAACAACTAGAGATGGACAATAAATAAGGCCTTGCCAGCGTCATCCATATCCCAAGAACAAATTAAAAATAGATACTCAAAAAGCAAAGGAAAGAGACCGCCTGCCCATCTAAAGGACTATTAGGTATCACACAAAGTGATTTGAGTAGGGATAATTTCACGAATGGAAAATTAATGGACTGAAAATTGTGGGCAGCACGGCTGCGATTTTCCAATTGACAAGGCCATCAGACGAAGGTTCCCCATTAGTAACTCACATTGGTAAAACCTGCCCTAATGTGTGTAAGAGTAAAGTACAACTTTTCCAGAGTCCTTAACGGACTGTTGGGGAAAAGCAAGCATCTAAGGGTTAACTTTACAAGTCCACATTACTAGTGGATATCGAATATTCAGATGCGCACTGCCCATAGTTTTCAATCATTGGTCGAAAATTATGGGCAGCACATGCCTACATTTCTGACATGCATTGCCAGCTGTGAAGCTCCCGACCAGCAGCGCAGCCTTGTAAAATTACCCATGTGAAGTTCTCTGTTCCTTAAAGTTCAGGGGTTATTCATGCCCCAGCTGGGAGTAGCAGATCATGGCATTGCCACTTTAGTTTAAAAAGATTTAATGTAAACAGATATTACTGAAACTTTAATTCCTCCTCTAGTTCAGGTACGATTAGCAGCCAAAGGAAAGTAAAATTAAGTTAATGTAGAAGAATGATGTAAAGGATGCCAATCACAGCTATTTCTTCATTAATATTTTACAATAAAATATACACCCTATGAACCAATGAGTAATGGAAGCTCAGCACTCCCATGACCATTTCAGGCACAATTTGCCAGTGGGGTATGAAGTCAAGATCCAGGCCAATCATCGAGCTTTTCAATAGTAAAAGCAATACTGGAGGTATTGTTATTACAGCTGTGATACCAACAACATTGGGTCACAACCAAATCTCAGTGAAAGTCTAGAGATAGCCATCAAAATGAAAAACATTTCTGTGGCCTGAGCGAGCTCAAGGAAATCCCTGAAGCTGATCCCCTTGCCTAATAGAATGTGAGAATCATGGTACAGCTCCTGCTCGCCCAGGGAGCAGAGAATACCTAGATTGCCCTTTCACCTGCATTCCCTTGGCAAGTATTTGTTACCATCACAGGAATGTACTCTCACTTCAAGAACCAGGTTACAGCTGGAGTGTGTTCAGGAACTGATCTTTATACAGAACATCTCATCACTCCTCCAATATAATTGCGAGGGCATGTTGCAACCTCCATAGAGTCCACAGCTGCTGAAGTGAGCTGTACCAGGGCAATCAACCATCTGTCATAGTCTACCTCAGGTGCTCCAAGTACTTTTATCCACCACAACTGATTGCCAGATTGGTGCCATTTTGAACAACCTACAGATAGTGTGCTGATGCTAGCAAGTGAGATTGAGCCTGGGTAGGGGACAGGGAAAACAGATGTAGTTGAAGACTGTTTTTAAGGCGGACCATACTGTTAATTTATTTTTACATTTTGTGTGATAGTGCATGTCCTGTTACTGCTGAATGGCTGTGAAATGCTAGAAAGTGGACAAACTTGGCAACATAAAAATTAGAAAATGATATTTTCACTTAGGCATTTAACAAAAATGATTTCTGCTTCCTAATTCGACATTGTCGCTACAAGAAATGTATTTAATTAAAGAGTTTCTAATATTAGGGGATTCCACTGATGAAGTGCATTCTGTGCCAGAATGTAGGAATGGAGAGGTAACCTATGGAAGTCCCCAGGCATGAAACTATACTGTTAGGACTTTCCCATCACTTAAGTGAGAATTGTACTGAACTATTACAAACTAGATATTGAGGCCAATTTTCCTGTCTCCTCTTGCTTGGGCGCCAGGCAGGCAAAGTGACTGAAATGATCTGAACCCTTCGGTATTTCTGAGTTCAGGTCATTACTCCACCCCCTGGAGACCTACCCTCTAAGAGAACCTTGTGCCCAGAAACACCAATGCGGGGACCTTAAGGCTGTTGTCCAAAAACAGCAGGCAGTTGCCTTCCAGTGCAGATCCTTGTCGCTGAAAATAAAAAAAGGGACTTACCTTAGGTCCTTTGGTCTTTGCTGCCTGTCCCTCTCTGACCTGGAGAGGGGCCAGGCACGGGGCCTAAGGCCCATTTCTTCCAATGTCCCTCATAATGAATGCTCTTTTGGCGTTGTGGACGTAAAATGAGGTGAGAGGGTCAGGAAATTCCCCTTCCATCTCAGTAGCATGGCTATTCTTTGCTTATGCTTGTTGTAGGTTCTTCCCTATTGGGGAAATTCCCGGGAAATGAAAAGGGGGCAAAGACTTGGCATCATGGTATCCTTCCCTTTTTTTCCTTTTCTTTGTCTCTAACTTCTAGTTTTTTTTCCAACTGAACACATTTTTAATTGAATTTTCAAGAGTTTGCATTCACATATGTATTTTTAAATCTTTATGTACAATAAAGGAAATACAGTGGATGTTGTGTTTATGGATTTTCAAAAGGCATTTGATAAGGTGCCACATAGGAGGATTGTTGATAATATTACTGCACATGGTATTAAGGGGAGTGTGACAACATGGATAGCAAGTTGGCTAAAGAACAGAAAACAGAGAATAGGTGTTAATAGACTTTATTCATATTGGAGGGATGTAAACAGTAGTGTCCTCAGGGGTCAGTGTTGGGATCATTGCTCTTCTCGATAGATATAATTGATCTGGTCTCATGTATTGGAGGCACAATATCAAAACTTGCAAATGACACAAAAATGGGGAATAGGGTTAACTGTGTGGAGAACTGCAAATAACTTTAGGGGGACATAGAATGGTTAATGGATTGGGAAGATGGATGCTGGATGAAATTTAATGTGAGGAAATGTGAGGTGGTACTTTTGAGGAGGAAGAACAATGAGAAGTCAAATAACTAAATGATAAAACTTTATAAAGAGTAGAGGAGCATAAAGACTTGGGGTTCAGATACATAAATCTTTAAAAATGTGAGGATAAGTTGATAAGGCTGTAAAAGGAAACATTTGGGATCCTACCTTTAATAAACAGGGGTATAGAGTACAAAAGCAAAGAGGTCATTTTAAAATTATACAAATCATTGGTTAGGTTTCAGTTAGAATATTGTGTCCAGTGTTGGGTTCCTTATTTTTGGAAAGATGTCAAGTCCATTGAGATGGTGCAGAAGAAATTCACTTAGATGATACCAGGGATGAGAGTCATGATTTATGAAGAGGGACTAGAGAATCTAGGGTCACTTTCATTAGAGCAAAATTGGTTAATAGATGATTTGATAGAGGTGTTCAAAAGTTTTGATAAGTTTCCACCCCTTGGTAACTATGTGGCATAAATTTAAGATCACCACAACAGAATGAAAGAAGTGGTGAGGAGAATTCTTTTTAAACAGAGGACATGGAATGCTCGACCAGAAACAATGGTGGTAAACAGAATCCATAATGGATTTTAAACTGGAAGTGGATAAATAGCTGAACAAAAATTAAAAGGGAATGGGAGTACGATGATTGCTTGTTCAAGTGTGGTGGGCTGAATGGTCTCCTTCTGTGGTGTAAAATCCTATAATTGTGAGATCTATTTTACATTTTGATTACACGTTGGTGGCAGGAAGAGCGCATTGATACATTAGGTTTCTTGCCATGAATGTGCCTACGTTGGAATCAAGGCAATTCTTAAATGCTGAAGCACTTTGTTCCTGGCCTCTGGAGTGCAGTTGTATCAGGGAGCTGAGGATGGGGCCTCACCTGCTAATAGTCAAATTGATTGCAGTTGCTCTCCTTGCCTGTCTATGGGTAGATCACTGTTTCTGGTCCGCCTTTTCCATGAGAAGTGGTTTGGGTGTTTGGAGAGGGGGTAGTGATGGGTGACCCTCAACAATAGGCCCAGACTGCTTGGTATTATTTTCTAGGCAGAGGCTAAACATCATTTGTTCAGATTGGCCTATGTCCTACAGATGCTTCCACTACACATTTGTTGTGAGAAGGGTTGCATTCTGGCACAGTGGGGCAGAGGCACTTTCTTGCAGCAAGTAGCGAGAGCTGTGCTATTCTGCATGTTGCAGGGGTCCTCTTTCTCCAAGAGCCACTGGGGTGGCCCACTTGGAACTCTCGTTTCACCTCCATCAAACTCCACAAACAAATCTCCATTCTGTGCACAATGTTTGCACCCATGACAAAAGACAGCACAGAAAACCTTTAAGAGGGTCTGGGAATAAGATTGAAGTCAACATTTAATGCAGGAGGAATGGTAAGAGGTCCTGAGATAGACCTTCACCACCAGCTGCAGAAAAATGTCAAGCATCAACTCCAGATAAAGTATAGCAACTTCATCCAACTGCAGGTTCACAATGGAGAAAAAGGCATAAAGAAAAGACTAAAGGTGAAAAATAAATATGGATGAGGGAAAGATAGAGTAAAATGCAACATTTATACTGCACCAAGCATTTGCTCTATTTTCACAGCGATGCATGTTTTTGATGTGAGATGAAGCCTCGGGTAGGAGGCTGACTTTTGACTGAAAATCTGACATCTAGGATTTACCCAACATTGATAGCTCTGCTTGCTATATTAAGGATGCTGAATAAGTGAGACACATTAAACAATGCCAACTCACTAGCGCTAGCAGGGTTCTACCTACTCATAGCCAGTGAGACTCTGGGCCAGAATTTGCTGTGGCAGGTTATATAATGGCATCTGCCATAGTTGGACTTGTCCCTGCACCCTGCAGCTCAAAAAAATGTTTGCCCACAAAGTTGCTGAAAGTGCGAGCTGATAACGGTGCAGTGAGGGAAACAGGGCATCTAGGACCTGAGTGAACAGGGCAAGCAACTGGGTATCTCCTTAATTAATGAGATTTAAGGATTGGGAAATAAACAGCGGAGGGACTGAGAAGGATGGTGAATTAAAGGGAGTGAATTCAATGTTCAATCAGGTACAGAAAGAGAAATAGACAGTGGGAAAGAAAGATTGGATTAAAAGAGGGGAAAAAAAGAGACAGAAAGGAAAAGTAAGAATTTAAAAAAAAACTCCCCGAAGAATTCAAAACCTGAAGGAATGAGACGCCACACTTGTAATAGTGAATTTTCAGTGCCAGAGAGGTTGATTGGCAGTAATTAACAATTATCACGTCATTAAAAGAGTACTTACACTACTAATTACTGGCCCTAAATATCTGCGGCTGGTTTAGTTCGTATCTACTGCACAAATACAATAACTTCATGACATTCATTGCATGTCAATGGTGAGGCAGACAGCGAAATGCCTTTTTCGCGAAGCTAACAGCAGAGCAGCGCATCTCAGCAGCAACTTTTGGATATTTAACCGCATATTTGCTCCTCACCTGAAGTTGCTGTACCATTTACGCATAATGGTGAACGCCATTAGTCTCACCATTATTTTGACAGCAAATTCTGGCCCAGAATCTTTTTTTTTGGAAATCTTAGGACATCACTACAGATCCACAGGCACTAAAAAGCTAGAGTACCTAGTCTGTGTACCACTGCACCTCACTGTGCACACATAAACCTGCTGTTTGGTCTGACTTTTCATTTGTGATATGTATTTGTTCACGAAGCAATGGGGTAGATTTTAAACTTGCCCCCTATCCCCTCCCATGGGCGTAAAACTAGAATTGCGGATCGGCTGCCCGTTATAAAAATTGCCCGATTGTCACGTCCATTGAATTTGGCAAGTTGAAAATTTATCTCAATGTGTCTGTTGCAGCTGTTATACTGGAGCTGGCACACTGTTACTCCTGCACCAAACTGCGTGCATTGTGTGTCCTGGTTGATCCGGAGCAGCTGAATTGGAGTGTGATTTGGCTGTTCAAGACGAGGATATTCGCACTGCATTCACACTACTACTGGCAAACATTTGCTGTGAAAATCCTGGTAGAGCAGGGGCATTAGTTACAGGTGCAAGAGCAGTTGGCACCAGTCAACGTTTCCTTCAGGAGGCTGGCAAGTAGGCAGATGGGCAGTGAGGTGGACACGACTGTCTACTTAACAGGGAGAGAAAAAAATAGCTTTTCTAAGGGGCAGGCAAGCAGTTCCTAAGTCTGGTTGTGCGGTTATCAGGCCAAACCCATGATTATATATATTTTAGAAGGAAAGCAGCAATTTTTAGACTAACCCTGGCTTACACAATGTGTAGTGCTGGTAGTGTGCTTTGTGCTCAGGCTAGTGCCAGACTGGACATATTATAAATATTTGATCATTCTGAAACATGATTCACTTTCAAAGTAATTTTTGGAAATGTGTGTGTGTATATACACGTTGCTAGATCGATTAAAATCTATAGCGTCAGTGATGTGCCCAGCAGTAGCATCAGGCTGGACTAATAGTGTTCCACTTCCTAACTCAGTGTTTGAAATGTGAATCTTTCCATCCTCACTGTGGTGTATCATTTATCTACCCGCATCACTGAGAGTATTTTATAACCGCTATCAACATATAAGCTCTATGAATAGAAAGGCTAACGTCATTTCTAGTATTGTGATTACTTCATCTCAAGATCCGTGAGCTACAAATATTTTTACTGTAGAACTTTTAAGATATTTTATTTTTGGTCTTGTTGAAACTCATTTGTGGAAATGTGAACTTGGCTGTACGGTGGTGCTATATTCTTAATAGGATTCTGGGAATCTAACTTTGCGGCAAATGGGAAGACGGAAGCTAAATCCGAAACCGTGCTTGTCCCTATCGTAAAGATTACTTAGAATTTTCTGCATTTTTTGCTTAACAGTTTGGGGACAGCAGATTGATAACTAATTTCCTATCTTCTATTTTTGCCATAAGAGTAAAACAGGTTTAGAACAGATTAAAACTTAAGCAATGCATCATTTCTGTTAACAAGAGATGATTTTTAATGCTGTAGTTTAACTGTCTCTTGGAAAGCAACACTAGATTTAGATTTACAGCCAACACAACTCACATCAACACTTCTATTTACTAAAGACTTTTAGCATCATAATAAATTGAGTTGCAAAGGCAGGACTACCCTGAGCAGATTTATTGATTATTTTTTTCAACATAGTTTTAATGTGTATAATTTATAGTGCATAGTTCAGTTCTTGGTAATGCATTTCTGAAAGAAACTCTTAATATTGTCGTGACAGTCACAATGCAAAATATACCTTCAGGTCCTATGTCACAGTTCCCTTTATTACCTTGTCACCTAGGTCAGACGACCTCTACTATCCTCTGCTGTGTAATGGAATGAAGTCAAAAACCATTATTTTTCAAAAAGAGTACACATCCTAAATTATAAAGAGTAGAATTTAAGGGATTAGTTCATTCCCTGTGTTCTGCTGATGTTCATAACCCTTTCGAGCTTTGTTTTCTAGGTTTATGACATATTAGAAGTGCTAATTGAATTACTGCCTTGTAAATCGCTGATAACCATCTGTTTATCCTATTGGTGTGTCACTCATGAATATTTGGAGAATCCCAGGCAACTTCAAAGGGCTCAAGTGTTAAAAATGAAGGCTATATTGATGACATATTGAGCACAGGCTAGATATGATGCAGATGGATAGAGCAACAAAGAGAAGATTTTATTAGACTGCAAGCTTCTTAGTTATTACTTTCATTACATTAACAGTAATGATAGTTCTATTTACTAAATTAGATGTGAAATTCAAATGAAAATGAATTTTAACCTTGTGTTTACAACGCGTAGTCTGTTGGTTGTTCCCTGCAGTCCTGAACATTGCTGTAATCTCCAGGGCGGAGGCCAGAGAACAGCGCCACCTCCTGTCCAGAGCTGGTATTGGTACGTAAGGCAAGCCATGCTGCACAAAACTGCAATCTTTTAGGTTTAGTATTCAAGACAATAAAAGTGATAAAAGTACATTTATAGTCACATTATATTTGCATTATTCAAGCTAATAAAAGGTGTTGACATTGGCTTTGAGAACAGTTTGTGTACAAAGATGATTCTAATTATAAGGAGGATTTATTTGACATGATAATAGTGTTGTATTAGATAATGCACATAATCTTTGACCAAAAATCTGACATCATATTTAATCTTGCACTAGATAAGTGCTGCTCAATGTCATTAGTGAGTGTTCAAGCTCAATTCAAAGAGGTTTATACCTTCAGATTTGAAACTTCAAGGACTGAGGTCATCCATTTTACCTTTGTAATATATCATTATTATTACAATCACAACAGAATGAATTTGAATAATTATTTCAAAAACATAACTATCATTATGCAGAATTCGGTGTTCGAAGAAGGGAGAACTTTAATGGTGTTGTATTTTGGTGGGGCCCTGACATGTTCATAATCATTGTGGAGTTTGAAAAATAAACTACTCCAGATAGACCAAACTGACAGCCCTGGGATTCTATTCAATCCTTGGTTATATTTCAATATAATGAATACACAAGTGTTCAGTGTTAAGAACTCCTTTGTGTTTTTAAGTGCCTCTAGTAGTCTAAGTGTTAAATTTGTGAAATATAACTGAAAAGAGATTCTGCCAGAAATGCTGCACATTAGTGTCACAAACAGTTTATCCCATCAGCCATGTTACTTAATGCAGTTATCAATAGAAGTAGAAAGCGCCTGGTGTAAGAACAATTAGAGCAGTCCGCAGTGACACATATTACAGACATCTGAGCCATGCAAATAAAGTGCTTGTAAATCTAGACGCACTACATGTACCAAGCCCTACATCACTGGTAGTTTGCACTGGACACAGCTCTACTGAGGGAATTCACACCTTATGGTGCTTTTCCCCTCATTCAATTCACGGGAGAGTTGTGACAGCCTGAGGGCGCATCCGTCAGAAAGCCAAAGCTTACATTTAAATGTCAAGCCTACTGCAAACCTCTTTACACAGTCACATTTGCTCGTCACTCAAAATTAAGACTTCATTCAGATTAAGAATGCCGATGCTGTATTTTCCTATTTATTTGAATCAAAGCGGGCCACGTCGGGAAGCAGAGCAGCTCCATTTTTACATCATGTGTTTTTAATTAAAGGGGCCATGTAATCATTTAAGAAAATTGTGTCAGACAGAAATTTGATGCGTGCAAACACTAGGCTCATTTGGGAGTGTCCAACACGACAATGACAGTGGAGTCCACCAAAGCATTTGTGAAAACAATTGCCACCGCCAAGTTGGCCACTCTTGAATCGGACGCGCATGTTTACAGCAATCAATTTCTGTCCTGCCATATTTTCCTAAAGAATGACCCAGGCCTTTTAAGATACTAAAACGGAATTTACTGTTCTTCACAGGATGCAGTAAATCATATTTTTCGTCATTAGGAAATGGATAATAAAATCCCAGCGAAAAGTGAGCGAACTGAGAAAGTTCACTTTACATCAGAAACGGCTTAACTTTAGTTGTAGTTTTATACATGTGTGCACCATTTTATAATGGTTGCTAGAATTATTTCTTGCATATTTGAAAGCAGAATTTTTTTAAAAAAGAAGAAAAAAAAAGCCACGGATCCATCACATCTTTTCATTTGTCGCATTCTTAGAATAAAAATAAAACATTACCAATGCTTTAGTGCTGGATCCTCACTCCTCAAAGGGTTGTTTGATTCGTAACAGGGTAATTCTGTTAAGTAATAATAACCTAATGCATAAAGCAGGTGATTTTAGTTTGTCATATCTGTCAACCTTCAGTGGTAGAAAGATTTGTGAAGAAAATTCATGAGAGCTGCACATGGCAATTGAGCACATCAGGAAAATGATTGTACAGTGCACCAGTTTGATTGACAGCATACCTTGTTTCACATTAATGCCTGGGTTTTATGCACAGTTTGTTAAGTTTAGGTGTTTGGTGCAGTCTAACAGCAGATACCAAAAGCAAGTGAGAGAATACAATTTGGGAGCATAGCGGTGGAGAAGCTAGTGGGTTCTGAAAGGGTTTCTGGAGTCTTGTTGAGGTGTAATGGGATTCAGTTTAGTGCTGCCTGCATTGTGCTAATGATTACCTTTCTTAGCCTGCTTAAAGCAACTTAAATCATGACCGAGACACAGCTTATGCGACTAAGGCTGTACTCACTTAAATGTCAGGAAATTTATTTCACATTGACTTGAGGTCTGTGCAAATGGGCGTTGGAGTCACTCCAACACAAATTAATCTGAATAAAGTTGCTCCATGGTAAATACCAGCACCGTTTATTTTCTTACAGTATTAATTTGTCAGCTTACTTCCTGCCCAGTGCTGATACTTTATATATACACGCTGAAAAGACAAAGCATCAAATTATTCAGTTCCTGCTTGTGGTTTAAAAACTGTTTAGATTTTGTACTGACTATTTAAGGCTGTACTAAACAGTCATTTCTGTGAATTAGCTGGTTTTATGTTTGATGCTAACTTTTTGAGCAGTGAATTTCAATTACAAATTTTAAAAGATG
Source organism: Heptranchias perlo (assembly GCF_035084215.1). NCBI lineage: Eukaryota > Metazoa > Chordata > Chondrichthyes > Hexanchiformes > Hexanchidae > Heptranchias > Heptranchias perlo. The sequence continues at coordinate 28,122,332 of NC_090345.1, forward strand.
CTTTTTTACCTTATATATGTATATAATTTGAGCAGGAATGATATTGTACAGATTTCTAGTATTCAGTAACATGTAGAATCCCTGCCCACTAACAAAAAAAAATCCAAATTGTATTATATAATTATTTTGGTTAAAAGGAGCCACTTAGTTCTCAATGGTTAATCACAATTGCATGCTATTCTTTACTCAAAATGACTTTGATTGACATTCTGAATAAATAACTGTTAATAATGAAGTAAAAAGGTTTAATATTTTACGTATATAGCTCATGCAATCCTTATTGGAAATTCCCTTGTTTCAACTGTAATATTTGAAGAGGACAATAGCTGAATGTTTAAGAGAGTGGGAGAGATGAAATAATATAGGCTGAGGATACATGAGATTCCAGAGGGACAAAGGAATCCCACAAACCCAGTAGAGTAAGTGGTGAATTCCTACAGGTACAGAGTTTCCACACACCAGTACATGTGGGATTTTCAGCAGCATTTTCTGCATAACTGCCATCCACCAATTGCTTTTGCTTGCCTCCATTTTTTCCCTAACGTGAAAATATTAATGCAAACTGGTCAGATTACTTACACTAATTCGGACATCTTTTTAAGTCCCCAACATGGTGTCACTGACTTAAACTTACAGCAATTAAAAGTACAAAACTGCAGCAAAAGCTAACGAGAAGGTGTAAGGTATAGGAAAAATGCCTGATGTTTATTTTTCATGCAGGACATTAGATAGTTGGCAGTCTATTGTGATACCATAATTTCATTGAGAGTTTCCAGTAATATCATTATTTGTCAGACAGGTTTATGAACAATAGTAGCATTCAGAGACTGAAGCGGTCTTTTAAACTTAACATCAATTATCTGCCCTTATATATAAAACTGTTGTTACTTTTGCTGAATTTTTTTCTGGTTTCCTTAGCATTAAGCAACAAGAATGTGGTTATATGATAGAGGCATGCAAAATAAACAAATAGGTAATAAGGCTAAAAGTGGCAGTAGATCTGATGTAGGTGGCATCACGTAATAGATAGTTTAGCATTCATAAGTTTTTTTTTCCCAGTGGCTCATTATGGGAAAATAAACTATTCAGTATATATTCAAAATATTTTGTGATGACATTTTAAATACGATACAGCAATAATTATATTTGTGGTTTTCTCCACATACGCCAGGAACAGCTTTCCTGTGAATTGAACGACAAAATTATGTTTTATATATTTATATATATTATATATATATATATGCACCTATCATACTTGCTTTCTATTATCCTTCATTTAGTTACTCAAAATAATTTTGCAAACATTATTCAAATTTATTATGTGGTAGGGAAAATGCTACTGTGACACAATATGCAGAAACTGAAGTGCCCCGAGGGTTAATACAGTCAAGAAGTAAAGAAGTGTTTTGGACATGTACACAACATGTGTTTTACTGCTATAATTAAATGAGGTGGACTGGGACTTAATACATATGGACTTTGAATTGCCTAAATTTAGATTAATATGATTTGAAAACTTTCTACCAAATTAGACATTGAAAGGTTAGATTTTGTGAAAGACAATACACAGACCAGCTACAGTATTACAATCAGCAGTGATTCCAGCAAAACACCAAATCATTTTTTGCAATGACATCCTTAAAAGAACAGCTGGCTTTTAAATAGCTAAAACATAATGTTGGAACTAGTTTTGAATAATGGAAAAAGCTGTGAGAGGCTGACCCTTGCCGACAAAACATGTTCCAAAAAGTGGAACTTCTCCCTTGGGGTAACCGTGCGTGTCCCCCCCCCCCTTTCAATAAGCACTGTCACCCACCACAGTAGCAACTATTGCCTATCCTCAAAAACAAAAGTAAATATTTATCAAACATTAACTCACAATTGTGGGCAAGCTCGCCAGAAAAGAATTTTCACAAATTCAGGAAACACTTAAGAGGTAAAACCAACATCCTGAGACAGGAGACAGTCAAGCCTTTGACACCAGGTTGGTGCTGAAACGTACTTGAGAAACCTTTAGACAGGAAAGGCCTGGCGCTGGGTCAGGACAAAGGGGACGCAGAAACAAGGCAAAGGAGAGCAGAACTTTCCATGCCCCATCACTACCAATGAGCTTTTTTTTTCATGGGAAATTAGTCTTCGAGAGTTTAAATTTGCTGAGCTGTACTAAAAACTACACTGGAATCTAACAGTAATTGTGTTACAGTAGACGCCTGCTAATGGGTACCCTGTTAATATGAATGTTCATTTAAAGGGAACATTTGCTCAGGCACCAATTAATTCCCCATACATTCTACAGTGTTTGCTCAATAGGAATGATTGGATAAAGGAAATGTTTTTCTTGCCACAGGGGTGTTCCTGTTACGAGGCTTGTACTGTTCAGGAAATGATTTTGAATCATTGATAAAATATAATTGCAAATTATACCACTTTTTATATTTTTTTCAATAAAACCGTACCTTTCAAAAGCACTATATAATTTGAGCTTCATCAAGGCAAATTATGAAAATATCAAATGGCTAGTGTTTTCTCCTGGTTAAAAAATAAAGCTTTTTTTTTAAAAAGAGCAGCTTTATTTCTCCTGTTTTGAAAATGATGCTTGGCAGAAATTTCTCATGATGTGAGTTGGCAGATTGCTGCAAACTCGGTAATTTAAAAAAAGAAACAGTGATACGACATATAGAGTAAGATTGTACAGAGGTGGCAATATACTGCAAAGGTTAGTGTTCACAGATATTACACCAGTGTTAGTAGTTTGTTACTGGAAACTAGATGTAACTACCAATGACTGGAGTCAGGAACAATGGGACTAAATTAAAGGCAAGCTGCCATTAATAAAACAGAAAATAAAACTCTGTTTCTGCACATTTTTAGAAATGTGTGGTGATCTCAGAGGTCTTTTCATTTTAACCAAATCAGGGGAAACTTGTCTTCAATGCGGTGAGGCAGATGGAACAATAAATCACGGAAGCCATCGACTGCCTGCAGTGTGCTCACCGCAGCTGTCACTTTTTTGTCTCTTTGGTTTTAGCTGACATGGTTTTAGGTCCACTGTGAACCAATCTGGACTTTTTTTTACAGTCATATCCATCAAAATGGCTAGTAACCATCAACCTACTGCAGCGATCGATTCGTCCAGTTATTCTCACGCATAGCCAATGCTGTGCTCTCTAGGTGAGACATGGGAGACGCACCTCATTTTAGCTTTTGCCTGAAGCTACAGCTGTGATTTCAGAGCAATCTTTGCCAACGTTATTAAAGTTGCATCATGATGAAGATCAAGCAACCCAGTCTGCTTGCTTTGTGACAAACCTCGCTCACCCCTCCAAAAAAAAATACAAGCAGTAATATGCATCTTGCACAGTAAACCAAGGCATTGTCTTCAAACTTTACTCTTGCAAAGTAAGGAAGTAGATTTTGTGCATAACCTTAGCTGTCGCAATAAAGGTCAGTTCTTGACCATCAGTTATTATTTCTATCCAGCTGGTGGCGCTCTAGTGTCAGTAATTCCAGAGTTGCTCCAGCTCGAGTATAATGACATGTACTGTGTGCCAAACCAACACAGGAAAAAGATATAACTCTCCAAATTAAAAACCTGAATTAAAACCTGCTGTTTCCTCTGCAATAATGTGAAATGTGATTTCAACAACCAAGAAGTCTGCAAAATATAAATGTCACCTGTTTTTAGTGATGTAAATCCCTGAAGTGGATTGTTACACATTTTATACAGTTTTCTTTCCACCTTGTAACGGAAGTTAAAGTGTGTCCAGTTTCACAGTAATGACCTTTAAAACAGATTCTGAATATCATAGCAATTAAGCTATGTCACATAAAATGTTTTGCTTTAAGTAGTTCAAAAACATTTTAGCAGCTTGCATTAATATATCATATCCTACTTAAAAGCTGTATGTTTCTACAAGATCTGTACAAGGTTTGAAGCAAATTCTATTTAAGATGACTAGTGTATTTTGCACAGATTAAACTTTGTCATTTGAAATGATAAAACCTATTTATAATTCTGTATCTGAAATTTTAGATAAATTTTAGCTGACAATGCACTCTAGTCTCCTGCCCTGTGTGTGTATTTTTTAATGTTTTAATAGGTTTAATGTCATTAACGGCAAACTGTTTCTACCAACAAAAAAAAAGTCAAGTCACCCAGGTGTCATTTTTCTATAAGTGAGGAAGTCACAGCTTTGGAAAGTGTTGTACTTTCTGGCAGCGAATATGTGACACTTTTCTGTGTAAAATCCATGACACATTTCCAAATATCAGAAGATGCCTGTGCAGCTCAGGGGAGTCCTTCACTGTGAGTGAAATGTAAGGTCACAGACATGCCTTGCTATTTTCAAAAGTTGCAGGGCTGTTGTGTTGTGGAGGTTAGTAAACCGAACACAAAGGATAGTGGAACGTTTTCTCTTCCTCTCTGAAATAAATGACAGGAGGAAGAGGTTCTTCATAGACAGCATTCACCTCGGGGTCTCAAAGTTCTGCCCCCTGGCAAAACTGAGATAAAATTACCTATGTAGATATGGAGTCACTGTTACTTTCTATAGGCAAAGAAAAGACAGTTTTGGCCACTCTTTCACCTGGAAGATAGATCATCTCTTTTTACAGCTCAGCTCAGAGGCCCCTTAATTCCTCCTAAAGCTTCTTTTAAGCTGGAAAAAAAAGTTGAAAGTAAGATATTAACTTTCAGGTTGTGAAAAGGGCCTCAGCTCAGTCTTTAGATGCTCAAGTACCATCTATTCCTAGTGTGAAATCCAATAGTATCATAGCAAGCAAAGCCAGCTAATTAGTGGCAAACAGATGAGAGCCCATTCATAACAGGCTATGGTCGGGATGATGAATGTTGCTATGCATCTTGTAACATTTACAAGGATACTGAGAAGGCAAGCAGGGTGTGATAACATGGCAGGAAGCAGAAGAATGATTCATTCCTTCATAGTCTGCCCCATGTTCCATGGATCACTGACCTGTCCTAAAGTCCCATAAACTGCTAGTCAAAGATGACATTGTTCAGCCTTCCCATGAATGTTTCTGAAAGGCTAAAACAGCATGCAAAGCAAGGACCAGTTATTGTCTCTTAAACTAAACTCTAACCTGATATTTCTAGGGCTACTCTTACATTTGTGCCCTTATAAGCCTCATCTTTCTTTTAAAATAGTGCCGATAAGGAATAGTACCAGGTCCATATGAGATCTGAAGGCAATATCCCTAGTCAAACAAAAATGTAATAGATGCGTTATGACAAAAATTCTGTGCATTTACCTCCCAGCTTTAGCTTTCTGTTTTTAATGTGCCTGCTCTGTCATTCTGTCAAAACTTTTATTAGCAATTGCAGATGTCCCTGTGCTGTTATAATACATTGGTGTTCAATGTGCCCCATTATTGATGTAGTGTAAGGAAATAAAAAAGAATGAAAATGGCTTTAAATTAAATTAAATGTCTGGATGTTTACAAAGAAACATGACATCTTTAAAATGAATGTGTAGGACAAGGTTTTTGATTCCTGTGCATATTTCTTGAAATCATTTAATTTTATGATCAGTAAAATATACAGTGAGAGAAAGAGAAAGTTAAATATTTTAAAAGAGACTAACACAAGAAAGAATGTCAATGTCCCATCTTGCAATAAAACACCATAATCTCCTTAACAGCAGAATGCCTGTATATCAAGTTTCCTTCAAACATAAAGTTTTGTGAGTTTGAAATTACAGTTTTGGCAGCACAACACAGTATGTGTTAATCTACAAAACTGGCAAACAGCACTGTATTAAGAGTAAAGATTAAAGGATTATAATCTCTGAATTCTGTATTTTGTAAAAAAATTTTTCCCAGCAATATCTTGTCTGCTTGTATGGAATTATAGTCCTGTTATCTGCAGGACTTCAGGAGCCCAGTTTGGCTTTAAAAGCCACCTTCCCAATTCTTGCCTCATGCTTCCTCACATGACAGACCTCCATGTCATATCAGCATGTTTCCCTAACTTGTCCTATTTTGCAGTACCAAGCTGAGGCATTGTTTCAAGCAGGAGGTGACATGTTAATAGCTTAATAGTATAATCTCACAAATAATAATATGCTGTCACACTGTCTGAGGCAAAATGTTTACAAGAAAAGTGGTAATGTACGATGACAGTAATTTGAATAAAAATGAATTTACTGCTGTTGTCTCATTTGCAGTAAATTTTCACATCTTTCATGCACAACTGGTGCTCCATGACCTCATCTCATTATTGTGTTCTCCGTGGCTGATGAATGCTTTAAAGTGAAAAGCAGGCAAATGAAACAGAAACCTGCAGTTTAATAACTGATTTCAGAAGTTCGCACTGTGGTTTGGACGAATCTCACTTCATTTGTTCAGGAGACAGATGTGGTGTCAATCTGACTGTTTAATTAATACGAGCTCAAAGTGCCCATTACAAATCAGCCACTATCTGATATGATTATGTTTTGACAATTTGCAATATTTTTTATTAAAATTTGTTAAAAAAAATTTGCTCTCTTGTGCAATGCTTAAAGGAATCATATTTGAGCTTCTTTGCACTTGGATGAAATAATGCTGTAGCATACGATGGTAATATTTTACTTACTCCTAAACCGAGGTTAATCATCAAATACATGCTTTTAGTCATACCAGAGCATTTTCTTACAAAGAGGGTACAAGGTCTCCCACAACCACATTGTACAAGTGCCACAGATACAATCTCTGGAGCAGGGTGACATTGTAACTAATGCATGGATTAATTCCTCCCTGCTCACAGAGGGTTAAAAGTTCAATAATTACACTACATCCACTTCATCTTCTGGGAGGCTCGTGTTGGCCCAACTCATTTTGGTCCAAAAGCGCTTTACAATAAAGTTCTGTGTGATTACCTTCTTTTAAAAGGACAGCAGACCCTGCCTGCGACTTTCGTCCTTGCCTTTGTGAGCAGGCATTAGTTAAAAAGCCCTGCATGAGCTTTTAATGAGAGTTTTATTACTTTATGACAGAGTGAAAGTGAAAACAGCATTAATACAGTGTCTAAGGCCACACTATGAGTGTACATGCATCAATACATCCTAATGTATAGAGATTGTGGGCTTGATTTTCCACTCAATTACGAAGCAATTTCCACTGCTGTCATAGGCACAAATGGAGAGTTTGCATCTGCACTAGTGTCCATGGTAATCTGTCTGTGCCAGGCAGCGCTGTGGTGGCTGTATAGAAGGAGCGGGTGGGTTTCTTTCAGGGTAGGTCACTGCTACTTGCACTCAGTGCCTTGATTTTCGAATAAGCACAGTCAGATAAAACCAGTTTGAAGCAGCTAGACTTATTTCTATCCAGATTCCAAAAATTGTACACAGGTACGCCCAGCAAAGCGAAATTGCTGAATCAGATCTGAAGTAGTATTACAAAGAAAAATTCAGACAAAGAGGCTCTTATTTTAAGGGAACAAAACTGCATCCTATTTGCCACTTATATGCACACAAAATGGTGAGCGAAGAACAGTGTTTGTTCTACATCTGTGTCGGCTACTCATCTGTGTCCGTTTTACTACTGACACTTTCTAGCATCAGCACTACACTGGAAAAAACACGATTAAGAATGAATGGTAATATCATTCTGGGCTGGATCTACTTGTCACCCACTTTGTGTGAAGCCATCTGGGCTTTTCTGCCAATACCTGAATGTCAGTTTGGCTCAGTTGGTAGCATTTTAAGTCAGATGGTTGTGGGTTATAAGGCCCACTCCAGGAGCTGAGCACATAATCTACTTTAGTGCAGTATTGAACGAATGCTGTATTGGCAGAGGTGCTAACTTTCAGATGAGACATTAAATTGTGGTCCTGTCTGCTTGTTTGGGTAGATTTAAAAGATCTTATGACACTATTTGAAGTTCTCACGATGCCCTAGCCAACAATCCTCCATGTATCAATCCTACCAAAAGCAGATTAACTGTCATTCATCTCATTTACTGTTTGTGAGATCTTGCCGTGTGCAATTTGGCTTCTGTGTTTATATACATAACAGATCAGCCTGAGGATGTGATAAAGCGCTAAATAAATACAAGCTTTTTCATTAGGTGGACAGGAGCACGCCTTTGGGCCAAAATTGTTATTAGTCTTTGGATCAAAGAGGAAAAAAACTGAAGACGCTTGATGAATCATGGCAGGGAAGCCTTCGTTGTGAAAATTGAATAAAGTCTTGTACATAACAGATACATTTCTGTAGGTAAGATAGAGCAGGATGCTAGGGTTGATTTTCAGTTGCCAGTTTGATTACCATCAATTTTTTGATAGTCATAATGGAGTCAGGCTGGCACACTATCCATTGGAGCTATAATAATTGACCTCTACTTCGGCTGTTCAGTGTAAAATTAGGAGTTTGCTGATGGTAATTGCTTGCTGGCCCTGACCATCCAATGCTGAATAAGAACTATTACTAAGGGCAACTTGAAACTGCCCCTAACACCACTAAAGCTAGATATTTTTCCTTCATATATCCCCCTGTACCCAGCTGCAGAGTTTGGACCTCACAAGGCAGACCACCATATCAGCTAACAACAACTAATAGTGCTGTTTCACTGCAAAACATTTTTTTTCCAACCTTAGCTTCGCCACTGGGCTGGACACCCGTCCATCTGCCAGTAGTATGCATTTTGTTTCAGGTGCTAAACTGCTTAATACTTCCAATAGTAAATTAAAATATTTAGAGGAAGGCCTTTTTTGCCACAAGTGGAAGATAGACACCCTAGCTTACTTGTGCAGACGTTAAATCCCTAGATCCGCCCACCTAAAAATTGACTTGTAAACATTTTGTGCTTGCGGTTAGTACATTAATCTGCACCAGGTATCATAACAACAGAATGAACAATGTTACAAAGAATGCAATATTTCTTTGGTACTAATTGCCATAAGATGAGTGTACAATTTGTATGGCCTTCACACGAGCGCCAGCATTTTCATGAGCAACCTTTGAGAAAATGCAGTGACTACATCGATTAAGAGATATTTCCCCATTTCCATTTGAAGCTATCAAAACAACAAACCCCTATGATAAGAATACCAAGTCCTTAGCATCTTTAAGAGAATTTTTTTTTTCAACTAGTCCATGAGGGAAGGGAGTGGATGGAGAAAAATTACCCCTTTAACTGTTAGCAGGTTGTGTTGCAGTGTGAAAATCGTGGCACTCATGTGAAAGCTTAGCAGAAGGCCCTAAACATATACATTCATCTTGTGGCAATCAGCACCACATTGTGCCATCATGTAGAATACAATTTTTCCACCTTGGGGCACAACATTGCTTGTATTGTCTTGTTTAGTGCTGACTCTAAATGTGCTTCGAGAATCCAGTTCCCTAACTCTATATTGTTTTTGTGAGCTATACCAAAAGCAAATTATTGTGAAGGGCATGCTACAGAGAGGCATGTTGTACAGTTCTCTATTAGTGAGAGGTTTATTAGGCATGAGCTATCAGGTTTTGACTGCAGACCTCATGAAATTTGGAAATTTATGAAGTTAACACCGAAAATAAGATCCCAATCCCTCAGGCAAGTAAACAAGCCTCCCCAGATCCCTAGGAAAGTTAGACTCATCCCCCCCTCTATCACTAGGGAACAGGAATATGGATCAGATGTTACCCCTCCACTGGAGCCAGTGGGGCTTGGATGCCTTCCACACTAGACCTCTAGGAATATACAGAGTCTATTTAAAAAAGAAAGCACCAATCTATGTACCTGCGGCAATGAAAGAGACACAGAAAACAACAATTTGCCCAACAAACATAATCATCGCTATTTGTATCATCTGAAGCAAATAAGAATCAAATTGTTCTTTTTGAATAGATGCAAAATGGCCCCAATTAGTGCTCACCTCTCCAATTTTTACAGAATGGATATTATAATAAAGCTATGGTGTGTTAGAGAGTCTTGTAATGAAGGGTTACTGTGCTCATAAAGCCAAATTATTATCAAATTATTGAAGATTAGAAAGGCATAAATACATACCTTGTAGGTTCTGAGGAATGTTAATTTTATTTTCAAGTAACGGTAATTTTCTATTTACCTGTTTAGGCTAGCTATATATTTGATTTATTTTATTTAGCAGCACTTTCCTCAGAGGTTAAACTGCATGTTTTCAAGCATAGCTGTACAATCCTTCCTTCTACTAACTGCAACATTGAAGAGCTGAAGGGAGATATACTTTGCTTAGAAATGAAGTATTAGGATTTTTTCCTCACATTTCTACAAGTAAATCACTTTCCTGTAGTTTCACAAGGTAAATGTAAGTAAAACACGTTCCAGATGTGATGCCGGCTATATCTACGGATGGGGTTTATGTGTGACTCTCGAGGGCTGCTCAGTTCAATTTCCCTTCAGTTAACAGATAAGTCCTTGTGAAAATGGAGATTGCTGAGAATATAGTTGCATGTGTGAATCAGTTATTGTGGCTGTGTGTGTGAATGAACGGGTGATTACAAAAGAGTCTGTGTATGTGAAAATAAGCAGGCAGTGTAAATGGATCTAACGTAGCTGGGCTAAATGACATTGAGCTGTGGGATCTAATAGCACAGTGTTATTTTTTTTTCTGATATTTTGTGCAATTATAACATTCAAATTTGTGTTACATAAATTACTCCAGCAAATTGTTATTGCCTAGAATGTTTATAAAATCATTTAAATCCCTTCTCAAAGTCTCTCAATACATTTTCAGACTGCAAATATGTAACATACAGCTTTAGTTTAGTATACCCCCATCACTTGAAACATTTTTATAGCTTCCTGATTGACAGCGTTCAAGTCAATCTACTTGGATAATCAAAGTCAGAAAACTCTTAGCAACAGCATCACCTGAATGGCTAACTGCACTGTCAATCAAAAGCTGCTGCATCTGTCAACTTAGGTTAAATAGTGTGTTTTTTCCTCAAAGAGTCTGAAAATTGTTAAGACTTGAGAGCTTTTTCAAATTGATTTTGAATATTTAAGGTACTTCTATGACAATGCCACATTGATGTGACTTACATTGATTACCTCTTGAGATTTATTAGAAGAGTTTCTGCTTTTGAATATTTTCTACTACCTTCCAGGATACAGATACAGTTCAATATTCATTTGCTCTGGCAAATTTCACATTGGTTTACAGCTCAAAATATATTTCAGCCAGTATATGATTTAATACATGTAATATATCTAAGTGGACTAAGAGCACCAGAAATTGAGATAATCAAAACTTTCAAAAAGCATAATTACAATGGATGTCCTGTGGCATTGCTCACAATGAGTTAGGTTGAAATGAGGATATAATAAGGACAAGCAGAAAATATCAGTGCAGTTCAGCGCTCATCTCAGGAAAAACCAGCAACAGAAACAGTTGATCTGCCAAGTGGGAATAAAGTAAAGAAAGAGACAAAGCAGTGGATTAAACATGCTACCTTTGCCCCTTTAGTAAGGCAACATTGTCAGTGCTGCGAATTGTAATGGCTCTTTCTGTTTTTTGTTTTTAGTAATCCGACTCTTTGCCGTTAAGCATTTGACCGATTACACCACACGGTAAACACTGACCAATCAGAAACCAGCAAGAACGCTACATTCATTCATACCTAAAGACACAAGCCTTATACAAATGTAGATATAGTTCTTCCATTAAAATGGACCTCTAAGAAAGTGGTACTAGGATGAATGCAAAGCCCTACTTGTTGGTAATGTTCACACTGAAAAAAAACATCGAGTTGGTGGGAGAAGAAGAGCCTTCCAAGTGACTGGATAAAAAAACTGTTAAAGAGCTCAACAAATGCAGCTGACCCATTGACGGTGCCACAAAGTTGTAAGGAAGCCTTTGGCCTCTATTTGCAACAGATTCATCACTTACATTTGCTACAGTTTGTATTAGTGTCAACGTGTGTGTGACACAACACAAAAAAATGTTACGTTTGGCCCATTACGACGCACTGTGAAAACCATTAAAGTTTGGATTTCAGAATTCTATTTCTGACTAATATGCATCTTTTACAGCAGTGGTGAATGTAGCTTGTGTGCCGATGCTGTTAGTCTCCCAAGATGCCGGGAGCTGCAGTTCACAGCGCATCACCATAAGCAGGCTGCTAGCAAAACAGACGCCGTTCTGTGAATAACAAAAAATTGCTATTGCGATGATGGTCTGCAAGCTGAAAGCCAACGTCTTGGGACACCAGTTCACGACAACACCCACAATATATGGACCATTGAACAAACTTATGGGGTATTTGAGTTCCATGTAGAATAATTCATTCTACTGCACGAAAAAAATCTAGAAAGAAAAAATATACTGGCAACTTCATTTTTCAATCATTTTGATTTCTTATGAGATATTAATGAATATTCCTGAAGGACACCAACAACCAAACATATCTTATTATAAGACTTACATGTACAGATAGTGCCAGTAACTCTCCTCTCCGTACATAGATTCAGTTATGAGCAGCTTCGTAGCTTTTTTTAGTCTCCAAGCACAGCATATTAGCAGGAAATGAACATTATTCCCTTGAAATCTGCTAAGTCTTTGGCTGCTCCTTTCTAGCAATTACATGCACAACATAAAATTGATGCTGCTAAGGTTAAGATTTACAACAACAAAAATTGGATTGTTAAAAAAATCTTTCTAAATTTTGCAAAGGCACTAGCTATCCAAATTGTTCATTTAAGTCATTTTAACCCTTGCCGATTTTTAAACAATCAAAAAAAATCGTTCTTCATTCAGTGAAAAATAAATGTATTCTCATATGAAAAGACTGCACCTTTTGACAAATTCAACAATTAAAATCAGTAGGCGCTGGCAGGGTTAACAAATAAAGTAAAAATGTAATACACAGTCTTACTGTGGTATGGTAGGGCTTGAACTTCCCTTGTATTTATAATTCAAAATGTTAACTGTGAATATACTATATGTGCCACAAGATCCAGGTCAGGCTTGTTATGACTTGGTTACTCAGTAATGCATAGTTTCAAAATGCCATTCAGAACTGCAGAGCCGATACTCTGATTACTGTAGTATTTATAGGATTGTTGTTTATGACTCTGCGTGTAATATAAATATTTCTTTCTGCTATCTTAATATATTTAACCATTCAAGGACTGAAGTACAATGCTCCACTAAAAATGCTTTTTACTTAGAGGATGCAAATGTTTAGTGCTGTACACAATTTCTGTGTTTCTATTTCATGATTAGAAATTGCCAGATTTTATAACACATGTAGATTTTGAAAGTTTTACATTACATGTAATCCAGTATTCAATAGGATTTCTTTTTCTTAACGTCCACAATTGAAACTGAAAAACAAAACATCACAGCTTCCTCCCTCTCCGAAACAGATAGTGAGATAAATTTCTATGTTAATATAAATCTTTAATATTACCTTTATAAAAAAAAATTGAAGGTAGCTAATGCTATTACAGCTAGGTCACAGAATTATTTTTGATTTCTGAATTGTTGGCATTTGTACTCCAAATCAATATGAAATATGCAAAAGGAGGAACATTAATTGAAATATGAGAGGCCAACAGTCACATGAAATATCCCTTCCCATCTGGTAACCCAGTGTTAAAGTTCATAATTAGACTATCATGACTAACTGAATATGGTAAAATTAGCATGCAAATTGTTGCCTATTAAAAGTATTTCATTTACCTTATTTTCTCCATTATCAGAGCTGTCTTTAAGCAGCTTTGAACCACTCTATTTTAATTGAAAGTAGATGTGACAAGCACTTATGGGGTTAAAGGTAGGCGATCTTTTATGACAGAATATAACTGAAGCTGAAGCCCTTGTCTGGAAAGTCTTTATATTTAAACATTGTATAGCTATGGCTATGCTTCTAGCCTGTAAATATTCACAGATCTGTAAAGTAATAATAGCATTACCACTGCAGGAGTCTTTGGGGAAGAGAAGCTGCCAGTAATAGATTATTTAAACCTGCCCAAGATGGCTTAGAAAAATCCTTGAAGACAGAAAGGGTCTGTCTTGTTTAAAGATGTCTTTCCAAGGATGCGATCTTACTTGCAAAGATCCTTATTACACTCTTGTACCCCTGAGCCGCCAAGTTGACACCATCAGTTACAGGTGGTCCTGTAAACGCAGGCAAAACACCAAACCCCCAAAGTCAGTCACTGAAATCATCTTCAGCTCCCAAATTGTCATAGAAGGAGAATAGCTGAGGATGTGTCTTATGCTGTCTGGCCAAACTGGGGCACAGATGGGATAATGGATTTTACAAACAGCATTTTGATGAGAGGAGGGGAGTAGAAATCGTATGTAAAATGCACAAAGGCTGTATAAACACACTGATGCCTGCAGCTGGAACAAACTAAAAAGATGTTTAATAATTTAGAACCAAGCAGGCAGGGCCTGTGCAGCTGTTCTGTGCAAGGGACCATGAAAGCCTTCCATCTGACAGCTGGCTCCATCTTCCCTCATCGCTGTGAGGAAGAAGAATGCAGATTTGGGATTAGCCAATCCCTGTTACCCTCTCCCATCTGCCACAAAGACCTACGCAGTGACTTCTCTCAGCAGAAAAGCATACACATAAAAACACACACACACACACACATACACACAAACATATGTATGCATCAGTATCACCCATCAGCCATTCTGCGAGTCTGTTGACACAAAGCCAGTACATGGCTGCTGTCATTTTTGCTGCAGGGCACATTTTGCATTTCACACATTTGCAGAAATACAAAATGTTGCTGGATGCAAACTATTCCGGCGTAATTGGCTGAATTAGTCAGTTGTTACCTTGTGTCCTCCACCTGATTATCATAGCTCAGCTGGGAGGGCTCGGAAGAAAGTGCAAGGAGGGATTTGGAGGGCAGGTGAGGCTATGTTTGCCCAGGAAAAAAAAAAGGGGTCCTTAGTAGATTCCCAGCTGGGCAATAGCAGGCCTGTGCCAGGAAGATGGCTGTTAGCAGTCGATGTTTTTCACTGCTCTCCAGCATATACCATTAACATTCTTCAGTATTAACAGAAATCTGTTCTGTTCTGCGTTGCAAAAATATTTTTCGATTTTAAATGGCTAAAGGAGTATAAATAAATTATTTCAACAGACTGCTACTTGTTACTGAAACTTTATTTTCCTAATATTTTATATAACTTTTCCTGATCCTTAACCCTTCTGAATCTGGGGATTGTGACCGTATTAACTAGTTTTCCCAAAGTTATGAAAAAAAAACATAAATTAAATCCAGATTTTCATTTTTTTACAAGAAATGTGATATCTTACAGCGTTTAAGTAATATTTCCTGCAAAAACATTCCAGACCATCTGCAAAGGCAGTTTCCAGACACATTTCATAGGTGGCAAGGCCCACTTAAGGAGAGCAAAGCAGAGCTCAGCATAGCAATGTGAGAAAGAATCAAAGCGAGGCTGTTTCCTGCAGGCTAGCTCTGCCTTGTTGACAGACACTTCACTGCTAATTAATGTTAATATTTACAAAAAAATTGCTAGAGTCGACTCAAAAAGAAAGATAGCACATTGTTCGGAGCCATAGAATTAGTAAGCAATCCCTGCAATTTAAGCAAACAACGTTTATGGGGGTTTGTGTAAAGGTTCAAATAAATCAGAAAAAAAAGAAGTGTGACTCAGTGGCCCAGTGGTAAAACACTTGCCTCATGCCTCTGTGCTTGCAAGGCTTGATTTCCTGTAGGGGTCTGCTTCAAATTGCAGTCAAATGCGTGATACGTTTGTCAGAGTTATCAGCTTACTGCTTGGCAGGAGGGCAGGAGCTAGTAATAATTCTCTTTTCTTAACCCAAAAAAGTCTTCACTTGATTATACAGTCAAAAAAGTAACTGGGCAAGACATGCAGGGTGATGCAGCGGGTCAGTCCTCTGATGGGTTGCGGCAGGACGAGGGCTATTGCCTTAGACCAACTAATTTTGACCAGGTGCTACCATGAATGCCTCCTTAGTCCGAACTGATGTATAATGGTGTAAGCTTTAAAACGTAACTCTAAAATAGGGAAAAATAAATTGAAAAAGTAGATCATCTATGGCAAAATGTTAAACTGTCAGGTTTGTCTTGATAAATTGACAGTGGCTTAGTCCTGCCAGCCTCAAGGATTGCATCACTGGAGTACCGTGCCTGTAGCTACAGTAAAAATCTATGGTTAACATAGCAAGGGGGATTTGCAAGTTGGGCCCAAAACGGGCACGATATTGGAGGTGCGCCCATGGTGTGCGCCCCCAAGCCACAGTCGGGAGGCCCGAACCATTTTCAGGTTTGGGCCTCATTTACATTTTACCAGAGAGTGGCGAGCGCCAAACAAGTGCCACGCTGCAGCTCGGTGGCTCGATGTAGAAGCTAGCTGGCAGGTAAGCCTTGTTGGGGAGCGGGAGGGGAGAGGGAAAAACCCAGCAATTACTGGCCAGTCAGCCTAATGTCGGTGGTGGGGAAACTTTTAGAGACAATAATCCGGGACAATTAAATTGGCACGTGGAAAAGTATGGGCTAATAAATGAAAGTCAGCATGGATTTGTTAAAGGAAAATCATGTTTGACTAACTTGATTGAGTTCTTTGATGAAGCAATGGAAAGGGTTGATGAGGGTAGTGCGGTTGATGTTGTGTATATGGACTTTCAAAAGGCATTTGATAAAGTACCACAAAATAGACTTGTTAGCAAAATTAAAGCCCATGGGATGAAAGTGACAGTGGCAGTGTGGATCAGAATTGACCAGGGGTCGTGTCCACTGCCACCACTATGGTCACACCATCGATTTCAGAGAATAAACAACGCTAACACCATCGATTTCACAGAATAGACAGTGCGAACACCATCGATTTCACAGAATAGACAGCGCTAACACCATCGATTTCACAGAACAGACAGCGCTAACACCATCGATTTCACAGAATAGACAGCGCTAACACCATCGATTTCACAGAATAGACAGCGCTAACGCCATCGATTTCAGAGAATAGACAGCGCTAACACCATCGATTTCACAGAATAGACAGCGCTAACACCATCGATTTCACAGAACAGACAGTGCTAACGCCATCGATTTCACAGAACAGACAGCGCTAACACCATCGATTTCACAGAATAGACAGCGCTAACACCATCGATTTCACAGAATAGACAGCGCTAACACCATCGATTTCACAGAACAGACAGCACGAACACCATCGATTTTACAGAATAGACAGCGCTAACGCCATCGATTTCACAGAATAGACAGCGCGAACGCCATCGATTTCACAGAATAGACCTCACAAACACCATCGATTTCACAGAATAGACAGCGCTAAACACCATCGATTTCACAGAATAGACAGCACTAACACCATCGATTTCACAGAATGGACAGCGCAAACACCATCAATTTCACAGAATGGACAGCGCTAAACACCATCGATTTCACAGAATAGACAGCGGTAAACACCATCGATTTCACAGAATAGACAGCGCTCACGCCATCGATTTCACAGAATAGACAGCGCAAACACCATCAATTTCACAGAATGGACAGCGCTGACGCCATCGATTTCACAGAATAGACAGCGCTAACACCATCGATTTCACAGAATAGACAGCGCTAAACACCATCGATTTCACAGAATAGACAGCGCTAAACACCATCGATTTCACAGAATAGACAGCGCAAACACCATCAATTTCACAGAATGGACAGCGCTGACGCCATCGATTTCACAGAATAGACAGCGCTAACACCATCGATTTCACAGAATAGACAGCGCTAACACCATCGATTTCACAGAATAGACAGCGCTAAACACCATCGATTTCACAGAATAGACAGCGCTAACGCCATCGATTTCACAGAATGGACAGCACTAACACCATCGATTTCACAGAATAGACAACGCTAAACACCATCGATTTCACAGAATAGACAGCGCTAACACCATCGATTTCACAGAATAGACAGCGCTAACACCATCGATTTCACAGAATAGACAGCGCTAACACCATCGATTTCACAGAATAGACAGCGCTAACACCATCGATTTCACAGAATAGACAGCGCTAACACCATCGATTTCACAGAATAGACAGCGCTAACACCATCGATTTCACAGAATAGACAACGCTAAACACCATCGATTTCACAGAATAGACAGCGCTAACACCATCGATTTCACAGAATAGACAGCGCTAACACCATCGATTTCACAGAATAGACAGCGCTAACACCATCGATTTCACAGAATAGACAGCGCTAACACCATCGATTTCACAGAATAGACAACGCTAAACACCATCGATTTCACAGAATAGACAGCGCTAACACCATCGATTTCACAGAATAGACAGCGCTAACACCATCGATTTCACAGAATAGACAGCGCTAACACCATCGATTTCACAGAATAGACAGCGCTAACACCATCGATTTCACAGAATAGACAGCGCTAACACCATCGATTTCACAGAATAGACAACGCTAAACACCATCGATTTCACAGAATAGACAGCGCTAACACCATCGATTTCACAGAATAGACAGCGCTAACACCATCGATTTCACAGAATAGACAGCGCTAACACCATCGATTTCACAGAATAGACAGCGCTAACACCATCGATTTCACAGAATAGACAGCGCGAACACCATCGATTTCACAGAATAGACAGCGCTAAACACCATCGATTTCACAGAATAGACAGCGCGAACACCATCGATTTCACAGAATAGACAGCGCTAACGCCATCGATTTCACAGGATAGACAGCGGCAACGCCATCGATTTCACAGAATAGACAGCGCTAAACACCATCGATTTCACAGAATAGACAGCGCTAACGCCATCGATTTCACAGAATAGACAGCGCTAAACACCATCGATTTCACAGGATAGACAGCGGCAACGCCATCGATTTCAGAGAATAGACAGCGCCAAACACCATCGATTTCACAGAATAGACAGCGCTAACGCCATCGATTTCACAGAATAGACAGGGCTAACACCATCGATTTCACAGAATAGACAGCGCTAAACACCATCGATTTCACAGAATAGACAGCGCTAAACACCATCGATTTCACAGAATAGACAGCGCTAAACACCATCGATTTCACAGAATAGACAGCGCTAAACACCATCGATTTCACAGAATATACAGCGCGAACACCATCGATTTCACAGAATATACAGCGCGAACACCATCGATTTCACAGAATAGACAGCGCTAAACACCATCGATTTCACAGAATAGACAGCGCTAACACCATCGATTTCACAGAATAGACAGCGCTAACACCATCGATTTCACAGAATAGACAGGGCTAACATCATCGATTTCACAGAATAGACAGCGCTAAACACCATCGATTTCACAGAATATACAGCGCGAACACCATCGATTTCACAGAATAGACAGCGCTAAACACCATCGATTTCACAGAATAGACAGCGCTAACACCATCGATTTCACAGAATAGACAGCGCTAACACCATCGATTTCACAGAATAGACAGCGCTAAACACCATCGATTTCACAGAATAGACAGCGCGAACACCATCGATTTCACAGAAGAGACAGCGCTAACACCATCGATTTCACAGAATGGACAGCGCTGACGCCATCGATTTCACAGAATAGACAGCGCTAACGCCATCGATTTCACAGGATAGATAGCGGCAACGCCATCGATTTCACAGAATAGACAGCGCTAACGCCATCGATTTCAGAGAATAGACAGCGCTAAACACCATCGATTTCACAGAATGGACAGCGCTAAACACCATCGATTTCACAGAATAGACAGCGCTAAACACCATCGATTTCACAGAATAGACAGCGCTAAACACCATCGATTTCACAGAATAGACAGCGCTAAACACCATCGATTTCACAGAATAGACAGCGCTAACACTATCGATTTCACAGAATAGACAGCGCTAACACCATCGATTTCACAGAATAGACAGCGCTAAACACCATCGATTTCACAGAATAGACAGCGCTAAACACCATCGATTTCACAGAATAGACAGCGCTAAACACCATCGATTTCACAGAATAGACAGCGCTAAACACCATCGATTTCACAGAATAGACAGCGCTAACACCATCGATTTCACAGAATAGACAGCGCTAACACTATCGATTTCACAGAATAGACAGCGCTAACACTATCGATTTCACAGAATAGACAGCGCTATCACCATCGATTTCAGAGAATAGACAGCGCTAAACACCATCGATTTCACAGAATAGACAGCGCTAACACTATCGATTTCACAGAATAGACAGCGCTAACACCATCGATTTCACAGAATAGACAGCGCTAACACTATCGATTTCACAGAATAGACAGCGCTAAACACCATCGATTTCACAGAATATACAGCGCGAACACCATCGATTTCACAGAATATACAGCGCGAACACCATCGATTTCACAGAATAGACAGCGCTAAACACCATCGATTTCACAGAATAGACAGCGCTAACACCATCGATTTCACAGAATAGACAGCGCTAACACCATCGATTTCACAGAATAGACAGGGCTAACATCATCGATTTCACAGAATAGACAGCGCTAAACACCATCGATTTCACAGAATATACAGCGCGAACACCATCGATTTCACAGAATAGACAGCGCTAAACACCATCGATTTCACAGAATAGACAGCGCTAACACCATCGATTTCACAGAATAGACAGCGCTAACACCATCGATTTCACAGAATAGACAGCGCTAAACACCATCGATTTCACAGAATAGACAGCGCTAACACCATCGATTTCACAGAATAGACAGCGCTAACACCATCGATTTCACAGAATGGACAGCGCTGACGCCATCGATTTCACAGAATAGACAGCGCTAACGCCATCGATTTCACAGGATAGATAGCGGCAACGCCATCGATTTCACAGAATAGACAGCGCTAACGCCATCGATTTCAGAGAATAGACAGCGCTAAACACCATCGATTTCACAGAATGGACAGCGCTGACGCCATCGATTTCACAGAATAGACAGCGCTAAACACCATCGATTTCACAGAATAGACAGCGCTAAACACCATCGATTTCACAGAATAGACAGCGCTAAACACCATCGATTTCACAGAATAGACAGCGCTAACACTATCGATTTCACAGAATAGACAGCGCTAACACCATCGATTTCACAGAATAGACAGCGCTAAACACCATCGATTTCACAGAATAGACAGCGCTAAACACCATCGATTTCACAGAATAGACAGCGCTAAACACCATCGATTTCACAGAATAGACCGCGCTAAACACCATCGATTTCACAGAATAGACAGCGCTAACACCATCGATTTCACAGAATAGACAGCGCTAACACTATCGATTTCACAGAATAGACAGCGCTAACACTATCGATTTCACAGAATAGACAGCGCTAACACCATCGATTTCAGAGAATAGACAGCGCTAAACACCATCGATTTCACAGAATAGACAGCGCTAACACTATCGATTTCACAGAATAGACAGCGCTAACACCATCGATTTCACAGAATAGACAGCGCTAAACACCATCGATTTCAGAGAATGGACAGCGCGAACACCATCGATTTCACAGAATAGACAGCGCTAACACCATCGATTTCACAGAATAGACAGCGCTAACACTATCGATTTCACAGAATAGACAGCGCTAACACCATCGATTTCAGAGAATAGACAGCGCTAACACTATCGATTTCACAGAATAGACAGCGCTAACACCATCGATTTCAGAGAATGGACAGCGCTAACACTATCGATTTCACAGAATAGACAGCGCTAACACTATCGATTTCACAGAATAGACAGCGCTAACACCATCGATTTCACATAATAGACAGCGCTAACACTATCGATTTCACAGAATAGACAGCGCTAACACCATCGATTTCACAGAATGGACAGCGCTAACACTATCGATTTCACAGAATAGACAGCGCTAACACCATCGATTTCACAGAATAGACAGCACTAACACCATCGATTTCACAGAATAGACAGCGCAAACACCATCGATTTCAGAGAATGGACAGTGCGAACACCATCGATTTTACAGAATAGACAGCGCTAACACCATCGATTTCACAGAATAGACAGCGCTAACACTATCGATTTCACAGAATAGACAGCGCTCACAACATCGATTTCACAGAATAGACAGCGCTAACACCATCGATTTCACAGAATAGACAGCGCTAACACCATCGATTTCACAGAATAGACAGCGCTAACACTATCGATTTCACAGAATAGACAGCGCTCTCAACATCGATTTCACAGAATAGACAGCGCTAACACCATCGATTTCACAGAATAGACAGCGCTAACACCATCGATTTCACAGAATAGACAGCGCAAACACCATCGATTTCAGAGAATGGACAGTGCGAACACCATCGATTTTACAGAATAGACAGCGCAAAACACCATCGATTTCACAGAATAGACAGCGCCAACGCCATCGATTTCACAGAATAGACAGCGCTAACACCATCGATTTCACAGAATAGACAGCGCTAAACACCATCGATTTCACAGAATAGACAGCGCTGAACACCATCGATTTCACAGAATAGACAGCGCTAACACCATCGACTTCACAGAATAGACAGCGCTAACACCATCGACTTCACAGAATAGACAGCGCAAACACCATCAATTTCAGAGAATGGACAGTGCGAACACCATCGATTTTACAGAATAGACAGCGCAAAACGCCATCGATTTCACAGAATAGACAGCGCTAACACCATCGATTTCAGAGAATAGACAGCTCTAAACAACATCGATTTCACAGAATAGACAGCGCTAACACCATCGATTTCACAGAACAGACAGCGCTAACACCATCGATTTCACAGAATAGACAGCGCTAACACCATCGATTTCACAGAATAGACAGTGCTAAACACCATCGATTTCACAGAATAAACAGCGCTAACACCATCGATTTCACAGAATAAACAGTGCGAACACCATCGATTTCACAGAATAGACCTCGGTAACACAATCGATTTCACAGAATAGACAGCGCTAACGCCATCGATTTCACAGAATAGACAGCGCTAACACCATCGATTTCACAGAATAGACAGTGCGAACACCATCGATTTCATAGAATAGACCTCGGTAACACCATCGATTTCACAGAATAGACAGTGCGAACACCATCGATTTCACAGAATAGACAGCGCTAACACCATCGGTTTCACAGAATGGACAGCACTAACACCATCGATTTCTCAGAATAGACAACGCTAAACACCATCGATTTCACAGAATAGACAGCGCTAAACACCATCAATTTCACAGAATAGACAGCGCTAAACACCATCGATTTCTCAGAATAGACAACGCTAAACACCATCGATTTCACAGAATAGACAACGCTAAACACCATCGATTTCACAGAATGGACAGCACTAACACCATCGATTTCTCAGAATAGACAACGCTAAACACCATCGATTTCACAGAATAGACAACGCTAAACACCATCGATTTCACAGAATAGACAGCGCTAACACCATCGATTTCACAGAATGGACAGCGCTAACACCATCGATTTCTCAGAATAGACAACGCTAAACACCATCGATTTCACAGAATAGACAGCGCTAACACCATCGATTTCACAGAATAGACAGCGCGAAACACCATCGATTTCACAGAATAGACAGCGCTAACACCATCGATTTCACAGAATAGACAGCGCTAACACCATCGATTTCACAGAATGGACAGCGCTGACGCCATCGATTTCACAGAATAGACAGCGCTAACGCCATCGATTTCACAGAATGGACAGCACTCACAGCATCGATTTCACAGAATAGACAACGCTAAACACCATCGATTTCACAGAATACACAGCGCTGACGCCATCGATTTCACAGAATAGACAGCGCTAACGCCATCGATTTCACAGAATGGACAGCACTCACACCATCGATTTCACAGAATAGACAACGCTAAACACCATCGATTTCACAGAATAGACAGCGCTGACGCCATCGATTTCACAGAATAGACAGCGCGAACGCCATCGATTTCACAGAATGGACAGCACTCACACCATCGATTTCACAGAATAGACAACGCTAAACACCATCGATTTCACAGAATAGACAGCGCTAACACCATCGATTTCTCAGAATAGACAACGCTAAACACCATCGATTTCACAGAATAGACAGCGCTAACACCATCGATTTCACAGAATAGACAGCGCTAACACCATCGATTTCACAGAATAGACAGCGCTGACGCCATCGATTTCACAGAATAGACAGCGCTAACGCCATCGATTTCACAGGATAGACAGCGGCAACGCCATCGATTTCACAGAATAGACAGCGCTAAACACCATCAATTTCACAGAATAGACAGCGGTAAACACCATCAATTTCACAGAATAGACAGCGCTAAACACCATCGATTTCACAGAATAGACAGCGGCAACGCCATCGATTTCACAGAATAGACAGCGCTAACACCATCGATTTCACAGAATAGACAGCGCTAACACCATCGATTTCACAGAATAGACAGCGCTAAACACCATCGATTTCACAGAATAGACAGCGCTAAACACCATCGATTTCACAGAATAGACAGCGCTAAACACCATCTATTTCACAGAATAGACAGCGCTAACACCATCGATTTCACAGAATAGACAGCGCTAAACACCATCAATTTCACAGAATAGACAGCGCTAAACACCATCGATTTCACAGAATAGACAGCGCTAAACACCATCGATTTCACAGAATAGACAGCGCTAAACACCATCAATTTCACAGAATAGACAGCGCTAACACCATCGATTTCACAGAATAGACAGGGCTAAACACCATCAATTTCACAGAATAGACAGCGCTAACACCATCGATTTCACAGAATAGACAGCGCTAACACCATCGATTTCACAGAATAGACAGCGCTAACACCATCGATTTCACAGAATAGACAGCGCTGACACCATCGATTTCACAGAATAGACAGCGCTGACACCATCGATTTCAGAGAATAGACAGAGCTAAACACCATCGATTTCACAGAATAGACAGCGCGAACGCCATCGATTTCACAGAATAGACAGCGCTAAACACCATTGATTTCTCAGAATAGACAGCGCTAAACACCATCGATTTCACAGAATAGACAGCGCTAACGCCATCGATTTCACAGAATAGACAGCGCTAAACACCATCGATTTCACAGAATAGACAGCGCGAACACCATCGATTTCACAGAATAGACAGCGCTAACACCATCGATTTCACAGAATAGACCTCGCTAACACCATCAATTTCACAGAATGGACAGCGCTAACACAATCGATTTCAGAGAATGGACAGAGCTAACACTGTCGATTTCACAGAATAGACAGAGCTAACACTGTCGATTTCAGAGAATTGACAGCGCTAACACCATCGATTTCACAGAATAGACAGTGCGAACACCACCGATTTCACAGAATAGACAGCGCTAACACTGTCGATTTCACAGAATAGACAGCGCTAACACCATCGATTTCACAGAATAGACAGCGCTAACACCGTCGATTTCACAGAATAGACAGCGCTAACACCATCGATTTCACAGAATAGACAGCGCTAACACCATCGATTTCACAGAATAGACAGCGCTAACGCCATCGATTTCACAGAATAGACAGCGCTAACACCATCGATTTCACAGAATAGACAGCGCTAACACCGTCGATTTCACAGAATAGACAGCGCTAACACCATCGATTTCACAGAATAGACAGCGCTCACACCATCGATTTCACAGAATAGACAGCGCTAACACCGTCGATTTCACAGAATAGACAGCGCTAACACCATCGATTTCACAGAATAGACAGCGCTAACACCATCGATTTCACAGAATAGACAGCACTAACACCATCAATTTAACAGAATAGACAGCGCTAACACCATCGATTTCACAGAATAGACAGCGCTAACGCCATCGATTTCACAGAATAGACAGCGCTAAACACCATCGATTTCACAGAATAGACAGCGCTAACACCATCGATTTCACAGAATAGACAGCGCTAAACACCATCGATTTCACAGAATAGACCTCGCGAACACCATCGATTTCACAGAATAGACAGCGCTAACACCATCGATTTCACAGAATAGACAGCGCTAACACTGTCGATTTCAGAGAATGGACAGTGCTAACACCATCAATTTCACAGAATGCACAGCGCTAACACTGTCGATTTCAGAGAATAGACAGCGCTAACACCATCGATTTCACAGAATAGACAGCACTAACACCATCAATTTAACAGAATAGACAGCGCTAACACCATCGATTTCACAGAATAGACAGCACTAACACCATCGATTTCACAGAATAGACAGCGCTAACGCCATCAATTTAACAGAATAGACAGCGCTAACACCATCGATTTCAGAGAATAGACAGCGCTAACACCATCGATTTCACAGAATAGACAGCACTAACACCATCAATTTAACAGAATAGACAGCGCTAACACCATCGATTTCACAGAATAGACAGCGCGAACACCATCGATTTCACAGAATAGACAGCGCGAAACACCATCGATTTCACAGAATAGACAGCGCGAAACACCATCGATTTCACAGAATAGACAGCGCTAACACCATCGATTTCACAGAATAGACAGCGCTAACACCATCGATTTCACAGAATAGGCAGCGCTAACGCCATCGATTTCACAGAATAGACAGCGCTAACACCATCGATTTCACAGAATAGACAGCGCTAACACCATCGATTTCACAGAATAGAGAGTGCGAACACCATCGATTTCACAGAATAGACCTCGGTTACACCATCGATTTCACAGAATAGACAGCGCTAACGCCATCGATTTCACAGAATAGACAGCGCTAACACCATCGATTTCACAGAATAGACAGCGCTAACACCATCGATTTCACAGAATAGACAGCGCTAAACACCATCGATTTCACAGAATAGACAGCGCGAAACACCATCGATTTCACAGAATATACAGCGCGAAACACCATCGATTTCACAGAATAGACAGCGCTAAACACCATCGATTTCACAGAATAGACAGCGCTAAACACCATCGATTTCACAGAATAGACAGCGCTAACACCATCGATTTCACAGAATAGACAGCGCTAACACCATCGATTTCACAGAATAGGCAGCGCTAACGCCATCGATTTCACAGAATAGACAGCGCTAACACCATCGATTTCACAGAATAGACAGCGCTAACACCATCGATTTCACAGAATAGAGAGTGCGAACACCATCGATTTCACAGAATAGACCTCGGTTACACCATCGATTTCACAGAATAGACAGCGCTAACGCCATCGATTTCACAGAATAGACAGCGCTAACACCATCGATTTCAGAGAATAGAGAGTGCGAACACCATCGATTTCACAGAATAGACCTCGGTTACACCATCGATTTCACAGAATAGACAGCGCTAACACCATCGATTTCACAGAATAGACAGCGCTAACACCGTCGATTTCACAGAATAGACAGCGCTAACACCATCGATTTCACAGAATAGACAGCGCTAACACCATCGATTTCACAGAATAGACAGCGCTAACACCATCGATTTCACAGAATAGACAGCGCTAACACCGTCGATTACACAGAATAGACAGCGCTAACACCATCGATTTCACAGAATAGACAGCGCTAACACCATCGATTTCACAGAATAGACAGCGCTAACGCCATCGAGTTCACAGAATAGGCAGCGCTAACGCCATCGATTTCACAGAATAGACAGCGCTAACACCATCGATTTCACAGAATAGGCAGCGCGAACGCCATCGATTTCACAGAATAGACAGCGCTAACACCATCGATTTCACAGAATAGACAGCGCTAACACCGTCGATTTCACAGAATAGACAGCGCTAACACCATCGATTTCACAGAATAGACAGCGCTAACACCATCGATTTCACAGAATAGACAGCGCTAACGCCATCGATTTCACAGAATAGACAGCGCTAACACCGTCGATTTCACAGAATAGACAGCGCTAACACCATCGATTTCACAGAATAGACAGCGCTAACACCATCGATTTCACAGAATAGACAGCGCTAACACCGTCGATTTCACAGAATAGACAGCGCTAACACCATCGATTTCACAGAATAGACAGCGCTAAACACCATCGATTTCACAGAATAGACAGCGCTAACACTGTCGATTTCAGAGAATGGACAGTGCTAACACCATCAATTTCACAGAACAGACCTCGCTAACACCATCGATTTCACAGAATAGACAGCGCTAACACTGTCGATTTCAGAGAATGGACAGTGCTAACACCATCAATTTCACAGAATGCACAGCGCTAACACTGTCGATTTCAGAGAATAGACAGCGCTAAACACCATCGATTTCACAGAATAGACAGCGCTAACACTGTCGATTTCAGAGAATGGACAGTGCTAACACCATCAATTTCACAGAATGCACAGCGCTAACACCATCGATTTCACAGAATAGACAGCACTAACACCATCAATTTAACAGAATAGACAGCGCTAACACCATCGATTTCACAGAATAGACAGCACTAACACCATCGATTTCACAGAATAGACAGCGCTCACGCCATCAATTTAACAGAATCGACAGCGCTAACACCATCGATTTCAGAGAATAGACAGCGCTAACACCATCGATTTCACAGAATAGACAGCACTAACACCATCAATTTAACAGAATAGACAGCGCTAACACCATCGATTTCACAGAATAGACAGCGCGAACACCATCGATTTCACAGAATAGACAGCGCGAAACACCATCGATTTCACAGAATAGACAGCGCTAAACACCATCGATTTCACAGAATAGACAGCGCAAACACCATCGATTTCACAGAATAGACAGCGCTAACACCATCGATTTCACAGAATAGGCAGCGCTAACGCCATCGATTTCACAGAATAGACAGCGCTAACACCATCGATTTCACAGAATAGACAGCGCTAACACCATCGATTTCACAGAATAGAGAGTGCGAACACCATCGATTTCACAGAATAGACCTCGGTTACACCATCGATTTCACAGAATAGACAGCGCTAACACCATCGATTTCACAGAATAGACAGCGCTAACACCATCGATTTCACAGAATAGACAGCGCTAAACACCATCGATTTCACAGAATAGACAGCGCGAAACACCATCGATTTCACAGAATATACAGCGCGAAACACCATCGATTTCACAGAATAGACAGCGCTAAACACCATCGATTTCACAGAATAGACAGCGCTAAACACCATCGATTTCACAGAATAGACAGCGCTAACACCATCGATTTCACAGAATAGACAGCGCTAACACGATCGATTTCACAGAATAGGCAGCGCTAACGCCATCGATTTCACAGAAAAGACAGCGCTAACACCATCGATTTCACAGAATAGACAGCGCAAACACCATCGATTTCACAGAATAGAGAGTGCGAACACCATCGATTTCACAGAATCGACCTCGGTTACACCATCGATTTCACAGAATAGACAGCGCTAACGCCATCGATTTCACAGAATAGACAGCGCTAACACCATCGATTTCAGAGAATAGAGAGTGCGAACACCATCGATTTCACAGAATAGACCTCGGTTACACCATCGATTTCACAGAATAGACAGCGCTAACACCATCGAATTCACAGAATAGACAGCGCTAACGCCATCGATTTCACAGAATAGACCTCGCTAACACCATCGATTTCACAGAATAGACAGCGCGAACACCATCGATTTCACAGAATGGACAGCGCGAACGCCATCGATTTCACAGAATAGACCTCGCTAACACCATCGATTTCACAGAATAGACAGCGCTAACACCATCGATTTCAGAGAATAGACAGCGCTCACACCATCGATTTCACAGAATAGACCTCGCTAACACCATCGATTTCACAGAATAGACAGCGCTAACACCATCGATTTCACAGAATAGACCTCGCTAACACCATCGATTTCACAGAATAGACAACGCTAAACACCATCGGTTTCACAGAATGGACAGCACTAACACCATCGATTTCACAGAATAGACAACGCTAAACACCATCGATTTCACAGAATAGACAGCGCTAACACCATCGATTTCACAGAATAGACAGCGCTAACACCGTCGATTTCACAGAATAGACAGCGCTAACACCATCGATTTCACAGAATAGACAGCGCTAAACACCATCGATTTCACAGAATAGACAGCGCTAACACTGTCGATTTCAGAGAATGGACAGTGCTAACACCATCAATTTCACAGAATAGACCTCGCTAACACCATCGATTTCACAGAATAGACAGCGCTAACACTGTCGATTTCAGAGAATGGACAGTGCTAACACCATCAATTTCACAGAATGCACAGCGCTAACACTGTCGATTTCAGAGAATAGACAGCGCTAAACACCATCGATTTCACAGAATAGACAGCGCTAACACTGTCGATTTCAGAGAATGGACAGTGCTAACACCATCAATTTCACAGAATGCACAGCGCTAACACCATCGATTTCACAGAATAGACAGCACTAACACCATCAATTTAACAGAATAGACAGCGCTAACACCATCGATTTCACAGAATAGACAGCACTAACACCATCGATTTCACAGAATAGACAGCGCTTACGCCATCAATTTAACAGAATAGACAGCGCTAACACCATCGATTTCAGAGAATAGACAGCGCTAACACCATCGATTTCACAGAATAGACAGCACTAACACCATCAATTTAACAGAATAGACAGCGCTAACACCATCGATTTCACAGAATAGACAGCGCGAACACCATCGATTTCACAGAATAGACAGCGCGAAACACCATCGATTTCACAGAATAGACAGCGCGAAACACCATCGATTTCACAGAATAGACAGCGCTAACACCATCGATTTCACAGAATAGACAGCGCTAACACCATCGATTTCACAGAACAGGCAGCGCTAACGCCATCGATTTCACAGAATAGACAGCGCTAACACCATCGATTTCACAGAATAGACAGCGCTAACACCATCAATTTCACAGAATAGAGAGTGCGAACACCATCGATTTCACAGAATAGACCTCGGTTACACCATCGATTTCACAGAATAGACAGCGCTAACACCATCGATTTCACAGAATAGACAGCGCTAACACCATCGATTTCACAGAATAGACAGCGCTAAACACCATCGATTTCACAGAATAGACAGCGCGAAACACCATCGATTTCACAGAATATACAGCGCGAAACACCATCGATTTCACAGAATAGACAGCGCTAAACACCATCGATTTCACAGAATAGACAGCGCTAAACACCATCGATTTCACAGAATAGACAGCGCTAACACCATCGATTTCACAGAATAGACAGCGCTAACACCATCGATTTCACAGAATAGGCAGCGCTAACGCCATCGATTTCACAGAATAGACAGCGCTAACACCATCGATTTCACAGAATAGACAGCACTAACACATTCGATTTCAAAGAATAGAGAGTGCGAACACCATCGATTTCACAGAATCGACCTCGGTTACACCATCGATTTCACAGAATAGACAGCGCTAACGCCATCGATTTCACAGAATAGACAGCGCTAACACCATCGATTTCAGAGAATAGAGAGTGCGAACACCATCGATTTCACAGAATAGACCTCGGTTACACCATCGATTTCACAGAATAGACAGCGCTAACACCATCGAATTCACAGAATAGACAGCGCTAACGCCATCGATTTCACAGAATAGACCTCGCTAACACCATCGATTTCACAGAATAGACCTCGCTAACACCATCGATTTCACAGAATAGACAGCGCTAACAGAATAGACAGTGCGAACAACATCGATTTCACAGAATAGACCTCGCTAACACCATCGATTTCACAGAATAGACAACGCTAAACATCATCGGTTTCACAGAATGGACAGCACTAACACCATCGATTTCACAGAATAGACAACGCTAAACACCATCGATTTCACAGAATAGACAGCGCTAACACCATCGATTTCACAGAATAGACAGCGCTAACACCATCGATTTCACAGAATAGACAGCGCTAACACCATCGATTTCACAGAATAGACAGCGCTAACGCCATCGATTTCACAGAATAGACCTCGCTAACACCATCGATTTCACAGAATAGACAGCGCTAACACCATTGATTTCACAGAATAGACCTCGCTAACACCATCGATTTCACAGAATAGACAACGCTAAACACCATCGGTTTCACAGAATGGACAGCACTAACACCATCGATTTCACAGAATAGACAACGCTAAACACCATCGATTTCACAGAATAGACAGCGCTAACACCATCGATTTCACAGAATAGACAGCGCTAACACCATCGATTTCACAGAATAGACAGCGCTTACACCATCGATTTCACAGAATAGACAGCGCTGACGCCATCGATTTCACAGAATAGACAGCGCTAACACCATCGATTTCACAGAATAGACAGCGCTAACACCATCGATTTCACAGAATAGACAGCGCTAACACCATCGATTTCACAGAATAGACAGCGCTAACACCATCGATTTCACAGAATAGACAGTGCGAACACCATCGATTTCACAGAATAGACAGCGCTAACACCATCGATTTCACAGAATAGACAGCGCTAACACCATTGATTTCACAGAATAGACAGCGCTAACACCATCGATTTCACAGAATAGACAGTGCGAACAACATCGATTTCACAGAATAGACCTCGGTTACACCATCGATTTCACAGAATAGACAGCGCTAACGCCATCGATTTCACAGAATAGACAGTGCGAACACCATCGATTTCACAGAATAGACCTCGGTAACACCATCGATTTCACAGAATAGACAGTGCGAACAGCATCGATTTCACAGAATAGACAGCACTAACACCATCGATTTCACAGAATAGACAGTGCGAACAGCATCGATTTCACAGAATAGACAGCACTAACACCATCGATTTCACAGAATAGACAGTGCGAACAGCATCGATTTCACAGAATAGACAGCACTAACACCATCGATTTCACAGAATAGACAGCGCTAACACCATCGATTTCACAGAATAGACAGCGCTAACACCATCGATTTCACAGAATAGACAGCGCTGACGCCATCGATTTCACAGAATAGACAGTGCTAACACCATCGATTTCAGAGAATGGACAGCGCCAACACCATCGATTTCAGAGAATAGACAGCACTAACGCCATCGATTTCAGAGAATAGACAGCGCTAACGCCATCGATTTCACAGAATAGACAGCGGTAACGCCATCGATTTCACAGAATAGACCTCGCTAACACCATCGATTTCAGAGAATAGACAGCGCTAACGCCATCGATTTCAGAGAATAGACAGCGCGAACGCCATCGATTTCACAGAATAGACAGCGCTAACACCATCGATTTCACAGAATAGACAGCGCTAAACACCATCGATTTCACAGAATAGACAGCGCTAAACACCATCGATTTCACAGAATGGACAGCGCTAACACCATCGATTTCACAGAATACACAGCGCTAACACCATCGATTTCACAGAATAGACAGCGCTAAACACCATCGATTTCACAGAATAGACAGCGCTAACACCATCGATTTCACAGAATAGACAGCGCTAACACTGTCGATTTCAGAGAATAGACAGCGCTAACACCATCGATTTCACAGAATAGACAGTGCGAACACCATCGATTTCACAGAATAGACAGGGCTAACACCATCAATTTCACAGAATGGACAGCGCTAACACTGTCGATTTCAGAGAATAGACAGCGCGAACACCATCGATTTCACAGAATAGACAGCGCTAACACCATCAATTTCACAGAATGGACAGCGCTAACACTGTCGATTTCAGAGAATAGACAGCGCTAACACCATCGATTTCACAGAATAGACAGCGCTAACGCCATCGATTTCACAGAATAGACAGTGCGAACACCATCGATTTCACAGAATAGACAGCGCTAACACCATCGATTTCACAGAATAGACAGCGCTAACGCCATCGATTTCACAGAATAGACAGCGCTAAACACCATCGATTTCACAGAATAGACAGCGCTAACACCATCGATTTCACAGAATAGACAGCGCTAACACTGTCGATTTCAGAGAATAGACAGCGCTAACGCCATCGATTTCACAGAATAGACAGCGCTAAACACCGTCGATTTCACAGAATAGACAGCGCTAACACCATCGATTTCACAGAATAGACAGCGCTAACACTGTCGATTTCAGAGAATAGACAGCGCTAACACCATCGATTTCACAGAATAGACAGCACTAACACCATCAATTTAACAGAATAGACAGCGCTAACACCATGGATTTCACAGAATAGACAGCACTAACACCATCAATTTAACAGAATAGACAGCGCTAACACCATCGATTTCACAGAATAGACAGCGCTAACGCCATCGATTTCACAGAATAGACAGCGCTAACACCATCGATTTCACAGAATAGACAGCGCTAACACCATCGATTTCACAGAATAGACAGCGCGAAACACCATCGATTTCACAGAATAAACAGCGCAAACACCATATAATTCACAGAATGGACAGCGCTAACACCATCGATTTCACAGAATAGACAGCACTAACACCATCGATTTCACAGAATAGACAGCACTAACACCATCGATTTCACAGAATAGACAGCGCTAACACCATCGATTTCAGAGAATGGACAGTGCGAAACACCATCAATTTCACAGAATAGACAGCGCTAACACCATCGATTTCACAGAATAGACAGCGCGAAACACCATCAATTTCACAGAATAGACAGCGCGAACACCATCGATTTCACAGAATAGACAGCGCGAAACACCATCAATTTCACAGAATAGACAGCGCTAACACCATCAATTTCACAGAATAGACAGCGCTAACACCATCGATTTCAGAGAATGGACAGTGCGAACACCATCGATTTCACAGAATGGACAGCGCTAACACCATCGATTTCAGAGAATGGACAGCGCCAACACCATCGATTTCACAGAATAGACAGCGCTAACACCATCGATTTCAGAGAATAGACAGCGCGAACACCATCGATTTCACAGAATGGACAGCGCGAACACCATCGATTTCACAGAATAGACAGCGCTAACACCATCGATTTCACAGAATGGACAGCGCTAACACCATCGATTTCAGAGAATAGACAGCGCGAACACCATCGATTTCACAGAATGGACAGCGCTAACACCATCGATTTCACAGAATGGACAGCGCTAACACCATCGATTTCAGAGAATAGACAGCGCTAACACCATCGATTTCACAGGATAGACAGCGCTAACACCATCGATTTCACAGAATAGACCTCGGTAACACCATCGATTTCACAGAATAGACAGGGCTAACACCATCGATTTCACAGAATAGACGGCGCTAACACCATCGATTTCACAGGATAGACAGCGCTCACACCATCGATTTCACAGAATAGACAGCGCTAACACCATCGATTTCACAGAATAGACAGCGCTAACACCATCGATTTCACAGAATAGACCTCGCTAACACCATCGATTTCACAGAATAGACAGCGCTAACACCATCGATTTCACAGAATAGACAGCGCTAACACCATCGATTTCACAGAATAGACAGCGCTAACACCATCGATTTCACAGAATAGACAGCGCTAACACCATCGATTTCACAGAATAGACAGCGCTTACACCATCGATTTCACAGAATAGACAGCGCTGACGCCATCGATTTCACAGAATAGACAGCGCTAACACCATCGATTTCACAGAATAGACAGCGCTAACACCATCGATTTCACAGAATAGACAGCGCTAACACCATCGATTTCACAGAATAGACAGCGCTAACACCATCGATTTCACAGAATAGACAGTGCGAACACCATCGATTTCACAGAATAGACAGCGCTAACACCATCGATTTCACAGAATAGACAGCGCTAACACCATTGATTTCACAGAATAGACAGCGCTAACACCATCGATTTCACAGAATAGACAGTGCGAACAACATCGATTTCACAGAATAGACCTCGGTTACACCATCGATTTCACAGAATAGACAGCGCTAACGCCATCGATTTCACAGAATAGACAGTGCGAACACCATCGATTTCACAGAATAGACCTCGGTAACACCATCGATTTCACAGAATAGACAGTGCGAACAGCATCGATTTCACAGAATAGACAGCACTAACACCATCGATTTCACAGAATAGACAGTGCGAACAGCATCGATTTCACAGAATAGACAGCACTAACACCATCGATTTCACAGAATAGACAGTGCGAACAGCATCGATTTCACAGAATAGACAGCACTAACACCATCGATTTCACAGAATAGACAGCGCTAACACCATCGATTTCACAGAATAGACAGCGCTAACACCATCGATTTCACAGAATAGACAGCGCTGACGCCATCGATTTCACAGAATAGACAGTGCTAACACCATCGATTTCAGAGAATGGACAGCGCCAACACCATCGATTTCAGAGAATAGACAGCACTAACGCCATCGATTTCAGAGAATAGACAGCGCTAACGCCATCGATTTCACAGAATAGACAGCGGTAACGCCATCGATTTCACAGAATAGACAGCGCTAACACCATCGATTTCACAGAATAGACAGCGCTAACACTGTCGATTTCAGAGAATAGACAGCGCTAACACCATCGATTTCACAGAATAGACAGTGCGAACACCATCGATTTCACAGAATAGACAGGGCTAACACCATCAATTTCACAGAATGGACAGCGCTAACACTGTCGATTTCAGAGAATAGACAGCGCGAACACCATCGATTTCACAGAATAGACAGCGCTAACACCATCAATTTCACAGAATGGACAGCGCTAACACTGTCGATTTCAGAGAATAGACAGCGCTAACACCATCGATTTCACAGAATAGACAGCGCTAACGCCATCGATTTCACAGAATAGACAGTGCGAACACCATCGATTTCACAGAATAGACAGCGCTAACACCATCGATTTCACAGAATAGACAGCGCTAACGCCATCGATTTCACAGAATAGACAGCGCTAAACACCATCGATTTCACAGAATAGACAGCGCTAACACCATCGATTTCACAGAATAGACAGCGCTAACACTGTCGATTTCAGAGAATAGACAGCGCTAACGCCATCGATTTCACAGAATAGACAGCGCTAAACACCGTCGATTTCACAGAATAGACAGCGCTAACACCATCGATTTCACAGAATAGACAGCGCTAACACTGTCGATTTCAGAGAATAGACAGCGCTAACACCATCGATTTCACAGAATAGACAGCACTAACACCATCAATTTAACAGAATAGACAGCGCTAACACCATGGATTTCACAGAATAGACAGCACTAACACCATCAATTTAACAGAATAGACAGCGCTAACACCATCGATTTCACAGAATAGACAGCGCTAACGCCATCGATTTCACAGAATAGACAGCGCTAACACCATCGATTTCACAGAATAGACAGCGCTAACACCATCGATTTCACAGAATAGACAGCGCGAAACACCATCGATTTCACAGAATAAACAGCGCAAACACCATATAATTCACAGAATGGACAGCGCTAACACCATCGATTTCACAGAATAGACAGCACTAACACCATCGATTTCACAGAATAGACAGCACTAACACCATCGATTTCACAGAATAGACAGCGCTAACACCATCGATTTCAGAGAATGGACAGTGCGAAACACCATCAATTTCACAGAATAGACAGCGCTAACACCATCGATTTCACAGAATAGACAGCGCGAAACACCATCAATTTCACAGAATAGACAGCGCGAACACCATCGATTTCACAGAATAGACAGCGCGAAACACCATCAATTTCACAGAATAGACAGCGCTAACACCATCAATTTCACAGAATAGACAGCGCTAACACCATCGATTTCAGAGAATGGACAGTGCGAACACCATCGATTTCACAGAATGGACAGCGCTAACACCATCGATTTCAGAGAATGGACAGCGCCAACACCATCGATTTCACAGAATAGACAGCGCTAACACCATCGATTTCAGAGAATAGACAGCGCGAACACCATCGATTTCACAGAATGGACAGCGCGAACACCATCGATTTCACAGAATAGACAGCGCTAACACCATCGATTTCACAGAATGGACAGCGCTAACACCATCGATTTCAGAGAATAGACAGCGCGAACACCATCGATTTCACAGAATGGACAGCGCTAACACCATCGATTTCACAGAATGGACAGCGCTAACACCATCGATTTCAGAGAATAGACAGCGCTAACACCATCGATTTCACAGGATAGACAGCGCTAACACCATCGATTTCACAGAATAGACCTCGGTAACACCATCGATTTCACAGAATAGACAGGGCTAACACCATCGATTTCACAGAATAGACGGCGCTAACACCATCGATTTCACAGGATAGACAGCGCTCACACCATCGATTTCACAGAATAGACAGCGCTAACACCATCGATTTCACAGAATAGACAGCGCTAACACCATCGATTTCACAGAATAGACCTCGCTAACACCATCGATTTCACAGAATAGACAGCGCTAACACCATCGATTTCACAGAATAGACAGCGCTAACACCATCGATTTCACAGAATAGACAGCGCTAACACCATCGATTTCACAGAATAGACCTCGCTAACACCATCGATTTCACAGAATAGACAGCGCGAACACCATCGATTTCACAGAATAGACAGCGCGAACACCATCGATTTCAGAGAATAGACAGCGCTAAACACCATCGATTTCACAGAATAGACGGCGCTAACACCATCGATTTCACAGAATAGACAGCGCTAACACCGTCGATTTCAGAGAATGGACAGAGCGAACACCATCGATTTCACAGAATAGACAGCGCTCACACCATCGATTTCACAGAATAGACAGCGCTAACACCATCGATTTCACAGAATAGACACCGCTAACACCATCGATTTCAGAGAATGGACAGCGCGAACACCATCGATTTCACAGAATAGACAGCGCTAACACCATCGATTTCACAGAATAGACAGCGCTAACACCATCGATTTCACAGAATAGACAGCGCTAACACCATCGATTTCAGAGAATGGACAGCGCGAACACCATCGATTTCACAGAATAGACAGCGCTAACACCATCGATTTCACAGAATAGACAGCGCTAACACCATCGATTTCAGAGAATAGACAGCGCTAACACCATCGATTTCACAGAATAGACAGCGCTAACACCATCGATTTCACAGAATAGACAGCGCTAACACCATCGATTTCACAGAATAGACAGCGCTAACACCATCGATTTCACAGAATAGACAGTGCTCAACACCATCGATTTCACAGAATAGACAGCGCTAACACCATCGATTTCACAGAATAGACAGCGCTAACACCATCGATTTCACAGAATGGACAGCGCTAACGCCATCGATTTCACAGAATGGACAGCGCTAACGCCATCGATTTCACAGAATAGACAGCGCTAACACCATCGATTTCACAGAATAGACAGCGCTAACACCATCGATTTCACAGAATAGACAGCGCTAACACCATCGATTTCACAGAATAGACAGCGCTAACACCATCGATTTCACAGAATGGACAGCGCTAAACACCATCGATTTCACAGAATGGACAGCGCTAAACACCATCGATTTCACAGAATGGACAGCGCTAACGCCATCGATTTCACAGAATAGACAGCGCTAACACCATCGATTTCACAGAATAGACAGCGCTAAACACCATCGATTTCATAGAATGGACAGCGCTAAACACCATCGATTTCACAGAATGGATAGCGCTAAACACCATCGATTTCACAGAATAGACCTCGGTAACACCATCGATTTCACAGAATAGACAGCGCCAACACCATCGATTTCAGAGAATTGACAGCGCTAACACCATCGATTTCAGAGAATAGACAGCGCTAAACACCATCGATTTCACAGAATAGACAGCGCTAACACCATCGATTTCAGAGAATAGACAGCGCGAAACACCATCAATTTAACAGAATAGACAGCGCTAACACCATCGATTTCACAGAATAGACAGCGCTAACACCATCGATTTCACAGAATAGACAGCGCTAACACCATCGATTTCACAGAATAGACAGCGCTAAACACCATCGATTTCACAGAATAGACAGCGCTAACACCATCGATTTCACAGAATAGACAGCGCTAAACACCATCGATTTCACATGAATAGACAGCGCTAACACCATCGATTTCACAGAATAGACAGCGCTAACACCATCGATTTCACAGAATAGACAGCGCTAACACCATCGATTTCACAGAATAGACAGCGCTAAACACCATCGATTTCACATGAATAGACAGCGCTAACACCATCGATTTCACAGAATAGACAGCGCTAACACCATCGATTTCACAGAATGGACAGCGCTAACGCCATCGATTTCACAGAATAGACAGCGCTAACACCATCGATTTCACAGAATGGACAGCGCTAAACACCATCGATTTCACAGAATGGACAGCGCTAAACACCATCGATTTCACAGAATAGACAGCGCTAACACCATCGATTTCAGAGAATAGACAGCGCTAACACCATCGATTTCAGAGAATAGACAGCACTAACACCATCGATTTCACAGAATAGACAGCGCTAACACCATCGATTTCACAGAATGGACAGCGCTAAACACCATCGATTTCACAGAATAGACAGCGCTAACACCATCGATTTCAGAGAATAGACAGCGCTAACACCATCGATTTCAGAGAATAGACAGCACTAACACCATCGATTTCACAGAATAGACAGCGCTAACACCATCGATTTCACAGAATAGACAGCGCTAAACACCATCGATTTCACATGAATAGACAGCGCTAAGACCATCGATTTCACAGAATAGACAGCGCTAACACCATCGATTTCACAGAATAGACAGCGCTAACACCATCGATTTCACAGAATGAACAGCGCTAAACACCATCGATTTCACAGAATGGACAGCGCTAAACACCATCGATTTCACAGAATAGACAGCGCTAACACCATCGATTTCACAGAATAGACAGCGCTAACACCATCGATTTCAGAGAATAGACAGCACTAACACCATCGATTTCACAGAATAGACAGCGCTAACACCATCGATTTCACAGAATAGACAGCGCTAAACACCATCGATTTCACATGAATAGACAGCGCTAACACCATCGATTTCACAGAATAGACAGGGCTAACACCATCGATTTCACAGAATAGACAGCGCTAACACCATCGATTTCACAGAATAGACAGGGCTAACACCATCGATTTCACAGAATAGACAGCGCTAACACCATCGATTTCACAGAATAGACAGCGCTAACACCATCGATTTCACAGAATGGACAGCGCTAACGCCATCGATTTCACAGAATAGACAGCGCTAACACCATCGATTTCACAGAATAGACAGCGCTAAACACCATCGATTTCACAGAATGGACAGCGCTAACACCATCGATTTCAGAGAATAGACAGCGCTAAACACCATCAATTTAACAGAATAGACAGTGCGAACACCATCGATTTCACAGAATAGACAGCGCTAAACACCATCGATTTCACAGAATAGACAGCGCTAACACCATCGATTTCACAGAATGGACAGCGCTAACGCCATCGATTTCACAGAATAGACAGCGCTAACACCATCGATTTCACAGAATAGACAGCGCTAAACACCATCGATTTCACAGAATGGACAGCGCAAACGCCATCGATTTCAGAGAATGGACAGCGCTAAA
The DNA here is from genome assembly GCF_035084215.1 of Heptranchias perlo. Taxonomy (NCBI): domain Eukaryota; kingdom Metazoa; phylum Chordata; class Chondrichthyes; order Hexanchiformes; family Hexanchidae; genus Heptranchias; species Heptranchias perlo. Next base: position 28,164,250 of record NC_090345.1, read on the forward strand.
CACCATCGATTTCAGAGAATGGACAGCGCTAAACACCATCGATTTCAGAGAATGGACAGCGCTAAACACCATCGATTTCACAGAATAGACAGCGCTAACACCATCGATTTCAGAGAATAGACAGCGCTAAACACCATCAATTTAACAGAATAGACAGTGCGAACACCATCGATTTCACAGAATAGACAGCGCTAACACCATCGATTTCACAGAATAGACAGCGCTAAACACCATCGATTTCACAGAATGGACAGCGCTAAACACCATCGATTTCACAGAATGGACAGCGCGAACACCATCGATTTCGCAGAATAGACAGCGCTAAACACCATCGATTTCAGAGAATAGACAGCGCTAAACACCATCGATTTCACAGAATAGACAGCGCTAAACACCATCGATTTCACAGAATAGACAGCGCTAAACACCATCGATTTCACAGAATAGACAGCGCTAAACACCATCGATTTCAGAGAATAGACAGCGCTAAACACCATCGATTTCACAGAATAGACAGCGCTAAACACCATCGATTTCACAGAATAGACAGCGCTAAACACCATCGATTTCACAGAATAGACAGCGCTAAACACCATCGATTTCACAGAATAGACAGCGCTAAACACCATCGATTTCACAGAATAGACAGCGCTAAACACCATCGATTTCACAGAATAGACAGCGCTAACACCATCGATTTCACAGAATAGACAGCGTTAAACACCATCGATTTCACAGAATAGACAGCGCTAAACACCATCGATTTCACAGAATAGACAGCGCTAAACACCATCGATTTCACAGAAGAGACAGCGCTAAACACCATCGATTTCACAGAATAGACAGCGCTAACACCATCGATTTCACAGAATAGACAGCGCTAACACCATCGATTTCACAGAATAGACAGCGCTAACGCCATCGATTTCAGAGAATGGACAGTGCTAAACACCATCGATTTCACAGAATGGACAGCGCTAACGCCATCGATTTCAGAGAATGGACAGTGCTAACACCATCGATTTCACAGAATGGACAGCGCTAACGCCATCGATTTCACAGAATAGACAGCGCTAACACTATCGATTTCAGAGAATAGACAGCGCTAACACCATTGATTTCAGAGAATAGACAGCGCTAACACCATCGATTTCACAGAATAGACAGTGCTAAACACCATCGATTTCAAAGAATAGACAGCGCTAACACCATCGATTTCACAGAATAGACAGCGCTAACACCATCGATTTCACAGAATAGACAGCGCTAACACCATCGATTTCACAGAATAGACAGCGCTAACACTATCGATTTCAGAGAATAGACAGCGCTAACACCATCGATTTCACAGAATAGACAGTGCGAACACCATCGATTTCACAGAATAGACAGCGCTAAACACCATCGATTTCACAGAATGGACAGTGCTAAACACCATCGATTTCACAGAATAGACAGCGCTAAACACCATCGATTTCACAGAATAGACAGCGCTAACACCATCGATTTCACAGAATAGACAGCGCTAACACCATCGATTTCACAGAATAGACAGCGCTAAACACCATCGATTTCACAGAATAGACCTCGCTAAACACCATCGATTTCACAGAACAGACAGCGCGAAACACCATCGATTTCACAGAATAGACAGCGCGAACACCATCGATTTCACAGAATAGACAGCGCTAACACCATCGATTTCACAGAATAGACAGCGCTAACACCATCGATTTCACAGAATAGACAGCGCTAACACCATCGATTTCACAGAATAGACAGCGCTAACACCATCGATTTCACAGAATAGACAGCGCTAACACCATCGATTTAACAGAATAGACAGGGCTAACACCATCGATTTCACAGAATAGACAGCGCTAAACACTATCGATTTCACAGAATAGACAGCGCTAACACCATCGATTTCACAGAATAGACAGGGCTAACACCATCGATTTCACAGAATAAACAGCGCTAAACACCATCGATTTCACAGAATAGACAGCGCTAACACCATCGATTTCACAGAATATACAGCGCTAACACCATCGATTTCACAGAATAGACAGCGCTAACACCATCAATTTAACAGAATAGACAGGGCTAACACCATCGATTTCACAGAATAGACCTCGCTAACACCATCGATTTCACAGAATGGACAGCGCTAACACAATCGATTTCAGAGAATAGACAGTGCGAACACCATTGATTTCACAGAATAGACAGTGCTAACACCATCGATTTCAGAGAATAGACAGCGCTAACACCATCGATTTCACAGAATAGACAGCGCTAACACCATCGATTTCACAGAATAGACAGCGCTAAACACCATCGATTTCACAGAATAGACAGCGCTAACACCATCGATTTCACAGAATAGACAGCGCTAACACCATCGATTTCACAGAATAGACAGCGCTAACACCATCGATTTCACAGAATAGACAGCGCTAAACACCATCGATTTCACAGAATAGACAGCGCTGAACACCATCAATTTCACAGAATAGACAGCGCTAACACCATCGATTTCACAGAATAGACAGCGCTAACACCATCGATTTCACAGAATGGACAGCGCTAACACCATCGATTTCACAGAATAGACAGCGCTAACACCATCGATTTCACAGAATAGACAGCGCTAAACACCATCGATTTCACAGAATAGACAGCGCTAACACCATCGATTTCACAGAATAGACAGCGCTAACATTATCGATTTCATAGAATAGACCTCGCTAACACCATCGATTTCAGAGAATAGACAGTGCGAACACCATCGATTTCACAGAATAGTCAGCGCTAAACACCATCGATTTCACAGAATAGACAGCGCTAACACCATCGATTTCACAGAATAGACAGCGCTAACACCATCGATTTCACAGAATAGACAGCGCTAAACACCATCGATTTCACAGAATAGACAGCGCTAACGCCATCGATTTCACAGAATAGACAGCGCTAACACCATCGATTTCACAGAATAGACAGCGCTAACACCATCGATTTCACAGAATAGACAGCGCTAACGCCATCGATTTCACAGAATAGACAGTGCTCAACACCATCGATTTCACAGAATAGACAGCGCTAACACCATCGATTTCACAGAATAGACAGCGCGAAACACCATCGATTTCACAGAATAGACAGCGCTAACACCATCGATTTCACAGAATAGACAGCGCTAAACACCATCGATTTCACAGAATAGACAGCGCTAACACCATCGATTTCACAGAATAGACAGTGCTCAACACCATCGATTTCACAGAATAGACAGCGCTAACGCCATCGATTTCACAGAATAGACAGCGCTAAACACCATCGATTTCACAGAATAGACAGCGCTAACACCATCGATTTCACAGAATAGACAGTGCTCAACACCATCGATTTCACAGAATAGACAGCGCTAACACCATCGATTTCACAGAATAGACAGCGCTAACGCCATCGATTTCACAGAATAGACAGCGCTAAACACCATCGATTTCACAGAATAGACAGCGCTAACACCATCGATTTCACAGAATAGACAGTGCTCAACACCATCGATTTCACAGAATAGACAGCGCTAACGCCATCGATTTCACAGAATAGACAGTGCTCAACACCATCGATTTCACAGAATAGACAGCGCTAACACCATCGATTTCACAGAATAGACAGCGCTAACGCCATCGATTTCACAGAATAGACAGCGCTAAACACCATCGATTTCACAGAATAGACAGCGCTAACACCATCGATTTCACAGAATAGACAGTGCTCAACACCATCGATTTCACAGAATAGACAGCGCTAACACCATCGATTTCACAGAATAGACAGCGCGAAACACCATCGATTTCACAGAATAGACAGCGCTAACACCATCGATTTCACAGAATAGACAGCGCTAACACCATCGATTTCACAGAATAGACAGCGCGAACACCATCGATTTCACAGAATAGACAGCGCTAACACCATCGATTTCACAGAATAGACAGCGCTAACGCCATCGATTTCACAGAATAGACAGCGCTCACGCCATCGATTTCACAGAATAGACAGCGCTAAACACCATCGATTTCACAGAATAGACAGCGCTAAACACCATCGATTTCACAGAATAGACAGCGCTAACACCATCGATTTCACAGAATAGACAGCGCGAACACCATCGATTTCACAGAATAGACAGTGCTAACGCCATCGATTTCACAGAATAGACAGCGCTAAACACCATCGATTTCACAGAATAGACAGCGCTAACGCCATCGATTTCACAGAATAGACAGTGCTAAACACCATCGATTTCACAGAATGGACAGCGCTAACACCATCGATTTCACAGAATAGACAGCGCTAAACACCATCGATTTCACAGAATAGACAGCGCTAACACCATCGATTTCACAGAATAGACAGCATGAAACACCATCGATTTCACAGAATAGACAGCGCTAAACACCATCGATTTCACAGAATAGACAGCGCTAAACACCATCGATTTCACAGAATAGACAGCGCTAACACCATCGATTTCACAGAATAGACAGCACGAAACACCATCGATTTCACAGAATAGACAGCGCGAACACCATCGATTTCACAGAATAGACAGCGCTCACACCATCGGTTTCACAGAATGGACAGCGCTAAACACCATCGATTTCACAGAATAGACAGCGCTAACACCATCGATTTCACAGAATAGACAGTGCGAAACACCATCGATTTCACAGAATAGACAGCGCTAACACCATCGATTTCACAGAATAGACAGCGCTAAACACCATCGATTTCACAGAATAGACAGCGCTAAACACCATCGATTTCACAGAATAGACAGCGCTAACACCATCGATTTCACAGAATAGACAGCGCTAACACCATCGATTTCACAGAATAGACAGCGCTAAACACCATCGATTTCACAGAATAGACAGCGCTAAACACCATCGATTTCACAGAATAGACAGCGCTAACACCATTGATTTCAAAGAATAGACAGCGCTAACACCATCGATTTCAGAGAATAGACAGCGCTAACACCATCGATTTCACAGAATATACAGCGCGAACACCATCGATTTCACAGAATAGACAGCGCTAAACACCATCGATTTCACAGAATAGACAGCGCTAAACACCATCGATTTCACAGAATAGACAGCGCTAACACCATCGATTTCACAGAATAGACAGCGCTCACACCATCGATTTCACAGAATAGACAGCGCTAAACACCATCGATTTCAAAGAATAGACAGCGCTAAACACCATCGATTTCACAGAATAGACAGCGCTAAACACGATCGATTTCACAGAATAGACAGGGCTCACACCATCGATTTCACAGAATAGACAGCGCTAAACACCATCGATTTCACAGAATAGACAGCGCTAAACACGATCGATTTCACAGAATAGACAGGGCTCACACCATCGATTTCACAGAATAGACAGCGCTAACACCATCGATTTCACAGAATAGACAGCGCTAACACCATCGATTTCACAGAATAGACAGCGCTAACACCATCGATTTCACAGAATAGACAGCGCTAAACACCATCGATTTCACAGAATAGACAGCGCTAACACCATCGATTTCACAGAATAGACAGCGCTAAACACCATCGATTTCACAGAATAGACCTCGGTAACACCATCGATTTCACAGAATGGACAGCGCTAAACACCATCGATTTCACAGAATAGACAGCGCTAAACACCATCGATTTCACAGAATAGACAGCGCTAAACACCATCGATTTCACAGAATGGACAGCGCTAACACCATCGATTTCACAGAATAGACAGCGCTAAACACCATCGATTTCACAGAATAGACAGCGCTAACACCATCGATTTCACAGAATAGACAGCATGAAACACCATCGATTTCACAGAATAGACAGCGCTAAACACCATCGATTTCACAGAATAGACAGCGCTAAACACCATCGATTTCACAGAATAGACAGCGCTAACACCATCGATTTCACAGAATAGACAGCACGAAACACCATCGATTTCACAGAATAGACAGCGCGAACACCATCGATTTCACAGAATAGACAGCGCTCACACCATCGGTTTCACAGAATGGACAGCGCTAAACACCATCGATTTCACAGAATAGACAGCGCTAACACCATCGATTTCACAGAATAGACAGTGCGAAACACCATCGATTTCACAGAATAGACAGCGCTAACACCATCGATTTCACAGAATAGACAGCGCTAAACACCATCGATTTCACAGAATAGACAGCGCTAAACACCATCGATTTCACAGAATAGACAGCGCTAACACCATCGATTTCACAGAATAGACAGCGCTAACACCATCGATTTCACAGAATAGACAGCGCTAAACACCATCGATTTCACAGAATAGACAGCGCTAAACACCATCGATTTCACAGAATAGACAGCGCTAAACACCATCGATTTCAAAGAATAGACAGCGCTAAACACCATCGATTTCACAGAATAGACAGCGCTAAACACGATCGATTTCACAGAATAGACAGGGCTCACACCATCGATTTCACAGAATAGACAGCGCTAAACACCATCGATTTCACAGAATAGACAGCGCTAAACACGATCGATTTCACAGAATAGACAGGGCTCACACCATCGATTTCACAGAATAGACAGCGCTAACACCATCGATTTCACAGAATAGACAGCGCTAACACCATCGATTTCACAGAATAGACAGCGCTAACACCATCGATTTCACAGAATAGACAGCGCTAAACACCATCGATTTCACAGAATAGACAGCGCTAACACCATCGATTTCACAGAATAGACAGCGCTAAACACCATCGATTTCACAGAATAGACCTCGGTAACACCATCGATTTCACAGAATGGACAGCGCTAAACACCATCGATTTCACAGAATAGACAGCGCTAAACACCATCGATTTCACAGAATAGACAGCGCTAAACACCATCGATTTCACAGAATAGACAGCGCTAAACACCATCGATTTCACAGAATAGACAGCGCTAACACCATCGATTTCACAGAATAGACAGCGCTAAACACCATCGATTTCACAGAATAGACAGCGCTAAACACCATCGATTTCACAGAATAGACAGCGCTAAACACCATCGATTTCACAGAATAGACAGCGCTAAACACCATCGATTTCAGAGAATGGACAGTGCTAACACCATCGATTTCACAGAATAGACAGCGCTAAACACCATCGATTTCAGAGAATGGACAGTGCTAACACCATCGATTTCACAGAATAGACAGCGCTAAACACCATCGATTTCACAGAATAGACAGCGCTAAACACCATCGATTTCACAGAATAGACAGCGCTAAACACCATCGATTTCACAGAATAGACAGCGCTAAACACCATCGATTTCACAGAATAGACAGCGCTAACACCATCGATTTCACAGAATAGACAGCGCTAACACCATCGATTTCACAGAATAGACAGCGCTAAACACCATCGATTTCACAGAATAGACAGCGCTAAACACCATCGATTTCACAGAATAGACAGCGCTAACACCATCGATTTCACAGAATAGACAGCGCTAACACCATCGATTTCACAGAATGGACAGCGCTAACACCACCGATTTCACATGAATAGACAGCGCTAACACCATCGATTTCACAGAATAGACAGCGCTAACACCATTGATTTCAAAGAATAGACAGCGCTGAACACCATCGATTTCACAGAATAGACAGCGCTAACACCATCGATTTCACAGAATAGACAGCGCTAACACCATCGATTTCACAGAATAGACAGCGCTAACACCATCGATTTCACAGAATAGACAGGGCTAACACCATCGATTTCACAGAATAGACAGCGCTAAACACCATCGATTTCACAGAATAGACAGCGCTAACACCATCGATTTCACAGAATAGACAGCGCTAACACCATCGATTTCACAGAATAGACAGTGCTAACATTATCGATTTCACAGAATAGACAGTGCTAACATTATCGATTTCACAGAATAGACAGCGCTAACGCCATCGATTTCACAGAATAGACAGCGCTAAACACCATCGATTTCACAGAATAGACAGCGCTAACACCATCGATTTCACAGAATAGACAGCGCTAACACCATCGATTTCACAGAATAGACAGCGCTAACACCATCGATTTCACAGAATAGACAGCGCTAAACACCATCGATTTCACAGAATAGACAGCGCTAACACCATCGATTTCACAGAATAGACAACGCTAACACCATCGATTTCACAGAATAGAGAGTGCTAACACCATCGATTTCACAGAATAGACAGCGCTAACACCATCGATTTCACAGAATAGACAGTGCTAACACCATCGATTTCACAGAATAGACAGCGCTAACACCATCGATTTCACAGAATAGACAGCGCTAAACACCATCGATTTCACAGAATAGACAGCGCTAACACCATCGATTTCACAGAATAGACAGCGCTAACACCATCGATTTCACAGAATAGACAGCGCTAAACACCATCGATTTCACAGAATAGACAGCGCTAAACACCATCGATTTCACAGAATAGACAGCGCTAAACACCATCGATTTCACAGAATAGACAGCGCTAAACACCATCGATTTCACAGAATAGACAGCGCTAACACCATCGATTTCACAGAATAGACAGCGCTAACACCATCGATTTCACAGAATAGACAGCGCTAAACACCATCGATTTCACAGAATAGACAGCGCTAAACACCATCGATTTCACAGAATAGACAGCGCTAACACCATCGATTTCACAGAATAGACAGCGCTAACACCATCGATTTCACAGAATGGACAGCGCTAACACCACCGATTTCACATGAATAGACAGCGCTAACACCATCGATTTCACAGAATAGACAGCGCTAACACCATTGATTTCAAAGAATAGACAGCGCTGAACACCATCGATTTCACAGAATAGACAGCGCTAACACCATCGATTTCACAGAATAGACAGCGCTAACACCATCGATTTCACAGAATAGACAGCGCTAACACCATCGATTTCACAGAATAGACAGGGCTAACACCATCGATTTCACAGAATAGACAGCGCTAAACACCATCGATTTCACAGAATAGACAGCGCTAACACCATCGATTTCACAGAATAGACAGCGCTAACACCATCGATTTCACAGAATAGACAGTGCTAACATTATCGATTTCACAGAATAGACAGTGCTAACATTATCGATTTCACAGAATAGACAGCGCTAACGCCATCGATTTCACAGAATAGACAGCGCTGAACACCATCGATTTCACAGAATAGACAGCGCTAACACCATCGATTTCACAGAATAGACAGCGCTAACACCATCGATTTCACAGAATAGACAGCGCTAACACCATCGATTTCACAGAATAGACAGCGCTAAACACCATCGATTTCACAGAATAGACAGCGCTAACACCATCGATTTCACAGAATAGACAACGCTAACACCATCGATTTCACAGAATAGAGAGTGCTAACACCATCGATTTCACAGAATAGACAGCGCTAACACCATCGATTTCACAGAATAGACAGTGCTAACACCATCGATTTCACAGAATAGACAGCGCTAACACCATCGATTTCACAGAATAGACAGCGCTAACACCATCGATTTCACAGAATAGACAGCGCTAACACCATCGATTTCACAGAATAGACAGCGCTAACACCATCGATTTCACAGAATAGACAGCGCTAACACCATCGATTTCAGAGAATAGACAGCGCTAACACCATCGATTTCACAGAATAGACAGCGCTAACACCATCGATTTCACAGAATAGACAGCGCTAACACCATCGATTTCAGAGAATAGACAGCGCTAACACCATCGATTTCACAGAATAGACAGCGCTAAACACCATTGATTTCACAGAATAGACAGCGCTGACGCCATCGATTTCATATCATAGAATCATAGAATCATAGAAGTTACAACATGGAAGCAGGCCCTTCGGCCCAACATGTCCATGTCGCCCAGTTTATACCACTAAGCTAGTCCCAATTGCCTGCACTTGGCCCATATCCCTCTATACCCATCTTACCCATGTAACTGTCCAAATGCTTTTTAAAAGACAAAATTGTACCCGCCACTACTACTGCCTCTTGCAGCTCGTTCCAGACACTCACCACCCTTTGAGTGAAAAAATTGCCCCTCTGGACCCTTTTGTATCTCTCCCCTCTCACCTTAAATCTATGCCCCCTCGTTATAGACTCCCCTACCTTTGGGAAAAGATTTTGACTGTCGACTTTATCTATGCCCCTCATTATTTTATAGACTTCTATAAGGTCCCCCCTTAACCTCCTACTCTCCAGGGAAAAAAGTCCCAGTCTGTCTAACCTCTCCCTATAAGTCAAACCATCAAGTCCCGGTAGCATCCTAGTAAATCTTTTCTGCACTCTTTCTAGTTTAATAATATCCTTTCTATAATAGAGTGACCAGAACTGTACACAGTACTCCAAGTGTGGCCTCACCAATGCCCTGTACTACCGATTTCACAGAATAGACAACGCTAACACCATCGATTTCTGAGAATAGACAACGCTAACACCATCGATTTCTGAGAATAGACAATGCTAACACCATCGATTTCACAGAATAGACAGTGCTAACACCATCGATTTCTGAGAATAGACAGCGCTAACACCATCGATTTCAGAGAACACACGGCATTGACACTACCGATTTCTGAGAATGCACAGCACTGAAACTACTGAGTTCAGAGAATGCACAGCAGACACTACCAAGTTCAGACAACATACACCGCTGACACTACCGAGATCAGACAATGTACAGTGCTGACACTGCTGATTTCAGAGAACGCACGGCACTGACACTACCAAGTTCAGAGAATGCACAGTGCTGACACTACTGATTTCAGCGAATGCACGGTGCTAACACTAGCAATTTCTGAGAATGCACAGCACTGAAACTACTGAGTTCAGAGAATGCACAGCAGACACTACCAAGTTCAGACAACATACACCGCTGACACTACCGAGATCAGACAATGTACAGTGCTGACACTGCTGATTTCAGAGAACGCACAGCACTGAAACTACCGAGTTCAGAGAATGCACAGCAGACACTACCAAATTCAGACAATGCACAACGTTGACACTAGTGAGTTCAGAAAACACACAGCACTAACATTCTCGAGTTTAGAGAATGCATGGTACTGGCATTACTGAGTTCAGAGAACGCACAGCGCTGACATTACCGAGTTCAGAGAACGCACAGCGCTGACATTACCGAGTTCAGAGAACGCACAGCGCTGACATTACCGAGTTCAGAGAACGCACAGCGCTGACACTACCGAGTTCAGAGAACGCACAGCGCTGACACTACCGAGTTCAGAGAACGCACAGCGCTGACACTACCGAGTTCAGAGAACGCACAGCGCTGACATTACCGAGTTCAGAGAACGCACAGCGCTGACACTACCGAGTTCAGAGAACGCACAGCGCTGAAACTACCAAGTTCAGACAGCACACAGCACTGACACCACCAATTTCAGAGAGCTCACGGCGCTGACACTACTGAGTTCAGAGAACGCACAGAGCTGACACTACCGAGTTCAGAGAACGCACAGCGCTGACACTACCGAGTTCAGAGAACACACAGAGCTGACACTCCCGAGTTCAGAGAACGCACAGCGCTGACACTACCGAGTTCAGAGAACGCACAACGCTGACACTACCGAGTTCAGAGAATGCACAGCGCTGACACTACCGAGTTCAGAGAACGCACAGAGCTGACACTCCCGAGTTCAGAGAACGCACAGCGCTGACACTACCGAGTTCAGAGAACGCACAGCGCTGACACTACCGAGTTCAGAGAACGCACAGCGCTGACACTACCGAGTTCAGAAAACGCACAGCGCTGACACTCCCGAGTTCAGAGAACGCACAGCGCTGACACTACCGAGTTCAGAGAACGCACAGCGCTGACACTACCGAGTTCAGAGAACGCACAGCGCTGACACTACCGAGTTCAGAGAACGCACAGCGCTGACATTACCGAGTTCAGAGAACGCACAGCACTGAAACTACCGAGTTCTGAGGTCGCACAGCGCTGACATTACCGAGTTCAGAGAACGCACAGCGCTGACACTACCTAGTTCAGAGAACGCACAGCGCTGACACTACCGAGTTCAGAGAACGCACAGCGCTGACACTACCGAGTTCAGAGAACGCACAGCGCTGACACTACCGAGTTCAGAGAACGCACAGCGCTGACACTACCGAGTTCAGAGAACGCACAGCGCTGACATTACCGAGTTCAGAGAACGCACAGCGCTGACACTACCGAGTTCAGAGAACGCACAGCGCTGAAACTACCAAGTTCAGACAGCACACAGCACTGACACCACCAATTTCAGAGAGCTCACGGCGCTGACACTACTGAGTTCAGAGAACGCACAGAGCTGACACTACCGAGTTCAGAGAACGCACAGCGCTGACACTACCGAGTTCAGAGAACACACAGAGCTGACACTCCCGAGTTCAGAGAACGCACAGCGCTGACACTACCGAGTTCAGAGAACGCACAACGCTGACACTACCGAGTTCAGAGAATGCACAGCGCTGACACTACCAAGTTCAGAGAACGCACAGAGCTGACACTCCCGAGTTCAGAGAACGCACAGCGCTGACACTACCGAGTTCAGAGAACGCACAGCGCTGACACTACCGAGTTCAGAGAACGCACAGCGCTGACACTACCGAGTTCAGAAAACGCACAGCGCTGACACTCCCGAGTTCAGAGAACGCACAGCGCTGACACTACCGAGTTCAGAGAACGCACAGCGCTGACACTACCGAGTTCAGAGAACGCACAGCGCTGACACTACCGAGTTCAGAGAACGCACAGCACTGAAACTACCGAGTTCTGAGGTCGCACAGCGCTGACATTACCGAGTTCAGAGAACGCACAGCGCTGACACTACCTAGTTCAGAGAACGCACAGCGCTGACACTACCGAGTTCAGAGAACGCACAGCGCTGAAACTACCGAGTTCAGAGAATGCACAGCGCTGAAACTACCGAGTTCAGAGAACGCACAGCGCTGACATTACCGAGTTCAGAGAACGCACAGCGCTGACATTACCGAGTTCAGAGAACGAACAGCACTGAAAGTACCGAGTTCAGAGAACGCACAGCGCTGACACTATCGAGTTCAGAGAATGCACAGCGCTGACACTACCGAGTTCAGAGAACGCACAGCGCTGACGCTCCCGAGTTCAGAGAACGCACAGCGCTGACATTATCGAGTTCAGAGAATGCACAGCACTGACGCTCCCGAGTTCAGAGAACGCACAGCGCTGACGCTCCCGAGTTCAGAGAACGCACAGCACTGACACTATCAAGTTCAGAGAACGCACAGCACTGACGCTCCCGAGTTCAGAGAACGCACAGCGCTGACGCTCCCGAGTTCAGAGAACGCACAGCACTGACACTATCGAGTTCAGAGAATGCACAGCGCTGACACTACCGAGTTCAGAGAACGCACAGCGCTGACACTATCGAGTTCAGAGAACGCACAGCGCTGACACTACCGAGTTCAGAGAATGCACAGCGCTGACGCTCCCGAGTTCAGAGAACGCACAGCGCTGACACTACCGAGTTCAGAGAATGCACAGCACTGAAACTACCGAGTTCAGAGAATGCACAGCGCTGACACTATCGAGTTCAGAGAATGCACAGCACTGAAACTACCGAGTTCAGAGAACGCACAGTGCTGACACTATCAAGTTCAGAGAATGCACAGTGCTGACACTATCAAGTTCAGAGAATGCACAGCGCTGACACTACCATGTTCAGATAGGAAGGCCATGGATGGATTTCAACATGAGGATGAGAATTTTGAAATCAAGGTGTTGGTGGATCGGGAGCCAGTGTAGGTCAGCGAGCACAGGGGTGATGGATGAACGGGACTTACTGTGAGTTAGGATATGTGCAGCAGAGTTTTGGATGAGCTCAAGTAAAATGAGGGTGGAAGATGGGAGGCCGGCCAGGAGAGCTTTAGAATAGTCAAGTCTAGAGGTAACAAAGTCATGGATGAGGGTTTCAGCAGCAGATGAGCTGAGGCAGAGGCGGAGACACACGATATTACAAAGGTGGAATTAGGGGGTCTTGGTGATGAAGCAGATACGTGGTCGGAAGCTCATCTCATGGTCAAATAGGACGCCAAGGTTGCAAATGGTCTGGTTCAGCCTCAGACAGTGGCCAGGGGGAGGGATGGAGTCAGTGGCCAGGGAATGGAGTTTGTGGTGGGGACCGAAGACAATGATTTCGGTCTTCCCAATATTTAGTTGGAGGAAATTTTGGCTCATCCAGTACTGGATGTTGGTCAAGCAGTGTGACAAATCAGAGACAGTGAAGGGGTTGAGAGAGGTGGTGGTGAGGTAGAGCTGGGTGTTGTCAGTGTTCACGTGGAACCTGACGTTGTGTTTGCGGATGATGTCACCGAGGGGGCAGCATGTAGATGAGAAATAGGAGGGGGTCAAGGATAGATCCTTGGGGGACTCCAGAGTAAAGTTGCAGGAGCGGGAGGAGATGCCGTTGCAGGTGATTCTCTGGCTATGAAAGGATAGATAAGAATGGAACCAGGCGAGCACTGTCCCACCCAGCTGGATGACGGAGGAGAGGCGTTGGAGGAGGATGGTGTGTTCAACCATGTCAAAGACTGCTCAAGTCAACAAGGATGAGGAGGGATAGTTTGCTTAGGTCACATCTGTGGCGTTGATAAGGCCTGTTTCAGTACTGTGGCAGGGCGGAAACTTGATTGGGAGGCATTCAAACATGGAGCTGCAGGAAAATGGGCATGGGTTTGGGAGATGACTACACATTGGTCAGAACATTGAATACAGGAGTTGGGATGTCTTGTTGAAGTTGTACAAGACATTAGTTAGGCCACACTTGGAATACTGTGTACAGTTCTGGTCACCCTATTATAGAAAGGATATTATTAAACTAGAAAGAGTGCAGAAAAGATTTACTAGGATGCTACCGGGACTTGATGGTTTGACTTATAGGGAGAGGTTGGATAGACTGAGACTTTTTTCCCTGGAGAGTAGGAGGTTTAGGGGTGATCTTATAGAAGTCTATAAAATAATGAGGGGCATAGATAAGGTAGATAGTCAAAATCTTTTCCCAAAGGTAGGGGAGTCTATAACGAGGGGGCATAGATTTAAGGTGAGAGGGGAGAGATACAAAAGGGTCCAGAAGGGCAATTTTTTCACTCAAAGGGTGGTGAGTGTCTGGAACGAGCTGCCAGAGGCAGTAGTAGAGGCGGGTACAATTTTGTCTTTTAAAAAGCATTTGGACAGTTACATGGGTAAGATGGGTATAGAGGGATATAGGCCAAGTGCAGGCAATTGGGACTAGCTTAGTGGTATAAACTGGGCGACATGGACATGTTGGGCCGAAGGGCCTGTTTCCATGTTGTAAACTTCTATGATTCTATGATTCTATTTAAGGACTTGGGAGATGAGGGCCGTACCAGGGGGAATAACCAGAGTTAGAGAGAGTAATGGTTTTAATGGGAACAAGGGCATCAAAGATGGAGGTGAGGATGTGATTGAGCAGATCAGTAACTGCAGAAATGTTGTGGTGAATGGAGAGCCAAAGGCTAGACAGTTGGGAATTTGAAAGTGCCGTTGTAAGTGACTTGGGGGAAGAGTTTTTTCCAGGGGTGCACACAGAAGGAAGTGAGATTGGAAGGGGGGACGGGGATGTGGGTGGAGAGGTATACAAGGAAGTGATCAGAGATGACCTTACTCATGATTGACTCGATGGGAGTAGAGAGGCCACGTGAGATGGCAAGGACGAGGGGCTGGCCATGAAAATAGGTAGGGGCGTTTATATAGAGGGCGAGATGTAGGGAGGATAGGTGGGCAATGATCTCAGAGGAGAGAGAGCATGATGAGTTGAGAAGGAGGTTGAAGTGACTGAGGATGAGAAGTCGCTTGATGCAGAGGCTGAGGGAGGAAAGCAGTGAAGATATTTTGGTGAGAAACTTGGCATGATACTTGGGTGGGTGGTAGAGAATGAGGATTTTAAAGGAGAGGTGAGAGGGGCGGAACAAGGTGAGATGCTCAAAGGAGGAGAAGGTGCCAGAGGAGTAGGGGGACAGACCAAGTTGTGATTTGGTGATAAGGGCCACACCGCCACCGCGGCGGTCTGGGCCAGGCAAGTGGTGGAAGAAACAGCCAGGCAGGAGGCTTCATTAAGGGGGAAGGTATCATCACCCATCAGCCACGTTTCTGTCAAGGTCATGATGTTGATGCAATCATCCACAATAAGCTCGTGGATGGGAAGGGCCTTGTTCACAAGTGAATGGACATTCTGGAGGGATATGCGGAGAGGGGCGGTGATAGCTGATCCACTGGCAGAGTCCACAGGGTCAGCACTGGGAGGGGTAAGTGGGACAGGAAGGAGATTGGCTCCCCCCCTTACACCCTGCTTCTGCCCCCCCCTTTCCCCACCCTTCCCTTCTACTTCTGCTCCTCTTCCCCCACTTCTGATTCCTGTGCTGCTTCTGCTCCCCCTCAACCCCCTGCTTCTCCCCTACCCACGCTTCGCCCCTCTTCTCCCCTGCTCCCCCTTCCCCTCTACTTCTGCTCCCCATCCCCCCGCTTCTGCTCCCCTTTCTTCTCCACTTCCTCCACTTTGCCCTGCTTCTCCCCTTCCCCCTTCTTCTGCTTCCCCTGCTGCTTCTCCCTTTCCCCCTGCTTCTGCTCCTGCCATCCCCCCTTCCTTCTCCCCTTCCCTCTGCATCTCCCCTTCGCTACTTCTGCTCCTCCCCTTCCCCTCTACTTCTGCTTCTCCCCTTCTTCTCCCCTTTCCCCCTGCTTCTCCCCTTCTTCTCCCCTTTCCCCCTGCTTCTCCCCTTCCTCCGGGCTCTGCTCTCCTCCCCCCTTATGACTATCTGGTGCTCAGTCTCCAGTCCATGCTTTTTACTGAACGGCAGCGAGGGCAGTTGGTGACCTACAATGTGCATGCGCGGCCCAACACGCTCTGGGCTTGAGTGCGCATGTACTAGTCCCTGGCAGTCGTCACAGCGCAATTTTAAAGAGGTTGCAGGAGCAGAGAGACCTGGGGGTGCACATAAACTTGCTGTCTTTGAAGATGGCAGGCCAAGTTGAGAAGGCTGTTAAAAAAACATAGGGGATCCTGGGCTTTATTAATAGAGGCATAGAGTACAAAAGCAAGGAAGTTATGCTAAACCTTTATGAAACACTAGGTTGGCCTCAGCTGGAGTATTGTGTTCAGTTCTGGGCACCACACTTTAGGAAGGATGTCAAGGCCTTAGAAAGGGTGCAGAAGAGATTTGCTAGAATGGTCAAAAGCAAAATACTGAAGTTGCTGGAAGTCTGAAATAAAAGGTTTTTGACCTGAAACGTTAACTCTGTTTCTTTCTCCACAGATGCTGCCTCACTTGCTGAGCTTTTCCAGCATTTTCTGTTTTTATTTACTAGAAAGGTGCCAGTGATGAGGGACTTCAGTTATGTGGAGAGACTGGAGAAGCTGGGGTTGTTCTCCTCAGAACAGAGAAGGTTAAGGGGAGATTTGATAGAGATGTTCAAATCATGAACGGTTTTGATAGAGTAAATAAGGAGAAATGTTTCCAGTGGCAGAAGGGTCAGTAACCAGAGGACACAGATTCAAGGTGATGGGCAAAAGAGCCAGAGGCGACAAGAGGAAACATTTTTTTACACAGCGAGTTGTAATGATCTGGAATGCACTGCCTGAAAAGGTGGGGAAGCAGATTCAATGGTAACTTTCAAAAAGGAATTGCATAAATACCTGAAGAGAAAAAATTTACAGGGCTATGGGGAAAGAGCAGGATAATGGGACTAATTGGATAGCTCTTTCAAAGAGCCGGCACAGGCATGATGGGCCGAATGGCCTCCTCCTGTGCTGTACCTACGATGATACTATGATAGATGCTCCTCCTGGCCCCACACAAAGATCTTCTAAAAAAGCAAAAAAAATTAGCTTTTATGAATGGCCTCCAGTGGCCCCTTTAAGGACAATTGGTGAGGCCACTTAACGCCAGGAAAAATTGGGACTAATATGCTCTGCCCAATTCTCCATGACAATTAAAATCGGGGTCCTACAACCAGCGCAGGATTCTGATTTGCATATAAGAACATAAGAAATAGGAGCAGGAGTAAGCCATACGGCCCTTCGAGCCTGCTCCGCCATTCAATCAGATCATGGCTGATTTACAACCTCAACTCCACTTTTCTGCCCAATCCTGATATTCCTTGATTCCCCGAGAGTCCAAAAATTTATCTATCTCAGCCTTGGATATACTCAACGACTCAGCATCCACGGCCCTCTGGGGTGGAGAATTCCAAAGATTCACAACCCTCTGAGTGAAGAAATGCCTCCTCATTTCAGTCTTAAATGGCCAACTCCTTATCTTGCGACTATGCCCTCTAATTTCAGACTCTCCAGCCAGGGGAAACAACCTCTTGCCTCCACCCTGTCAACCCCCCCAGAATCTTATATGTTTCAATGAGATCCCCTCTCATTCTTCTAAACTCCAGAGAGTATAGGCCCATTCTACTCAACCTCTCTTCATCGGTCAACCCTCTCATCCCAGGAATCAATCTAGTGAACCTTTGTTGCACCGCCTCTAAGGCAAGTATATCCTTCCTTAGATAAGGAGACCAAAACCGTATGCAGTGCTCCAAATGAGGTCTCACCAAGCCCTGTACAATTGTAGTAAGACTTCCTTACTCTTGTACTCCAACCCCCTTGCAATAAAGGCTCACATGCCATTTGCCTTCCTAATTGCTTGCTGTACCTGCATGCTAACTTTTTGTGTTTCTCGTATCAGGGCACCCAAGTCTCTCTGGACACCAACATTTAATAATTTCTCACCATTTAAAAAATATTCTGTTTTTCTCTTCTTCCTACCAAAGTGAATAACCTCACATTTCCCCACATTATTCTCCATCTGTCATCTTCTTGCCCACTCACTTAATCTGTCTACATCCCTTTGCATATTTAAAGAGCCTCTCTCCTGTTTTGGGCAGGAATGCTGGGCATCCATTTAAAGGCCTCCCTAAAAATTGAATCAAGTGCAGTTTGTCCTCCACAATATAGGTGAAAGCAGCATGGCTTGTAACAATGTAATTTAAACATACACACCCTGATGTAGACTGTGATCACCAGCAATTGAGGCATAGAATTAGTGGCAAAAGTAGGATTAATATCAAAAATCATCAGCCAATCTAATGGAATAGCCATTGACTTTTGACATAAATATAAATGTGAACCTAGATAATATTTTATATATGTATATATATCAGTATTTCAGTAGTAATCTTTCTCATGGAACTTGCAGTTTCCTTTATTCTGAACTCAAATGATATAAGTTTGTCATGGCAGTGGGTATAATGGCAAGCAATGGAAGATAATAAACAAACAATTACCTCAAGTGTCAGACTGGGCTCAATTCTATTCAGCGTTTACAATGTAGATAAGAACATAAGAACATAAGAAATAGGAGCAGGAGTAGGCCAATCGGCCCCTCGAGCCTGCTCTGCCATTCAATAAGATCATGGCTGATCTGATCCTAACCTCAAATCTAAAGAACACAAGAAGTAGGAGCAGGACCCGGCCACTCAGCCCCTGGGCCCGCTCTGCCACCCACAGGGCCTTGACCGATCCGAACTCAGCTTCATGTCCAATTTCCTAGATCACTGGTTTGATCCTATAAATTGTACTTGAAAGAAAGAAAAGAAATAACTTGCACTTATATAGTGCCTTACACGACCTCGGGACCTTCTAAAGTGCTTTACAGCCAATGAAGTGCTTTTGAAGTGTAGTCACTGTTGTAAAGTAGGAAATGCAGCAGCCAATTTGCACACAGCAAGGTCCCACAAACAGCAATGTGATAATGACCAGATAATTTGTTTAGTGACGTTGGTTGAGGGGAAAATACTGGCTAGGACACCGAGGAGAACTCCCCTGCTCTTCTTCAAAATAGTGCCATGGGATCTTTTACATCCATCTGAAAGGGCCAGATGGGACTGCGATTTAACATCTCATCTCATCTGAAAGATACTCCCTCAGTATTGCACTGGAGCATCAGCCTGGATTCTGTGCTTAGGTCTCTGAAGTGGGGCTTGAACCCATGATCTTCTGACTCAGAGGCGAGAGTGCTACCACTGAGACAAGGCTAAGTCTATTACGCTTTACACATATGTAAAATTAGAATTTGATGGTGGATAACTCAGATAAAGAAAGACTTGTATTTATATAGTGCCTTACACAACCTCAGAATATCCTTACGTGCTTCATAGTCAATGAAGTACTTTTAAAGTGAAGACACTGCTGTAATGTAGGGAAATGCAGCTGCCAATTTGTGCACAGCAAGGTCCCACAGACAGAAATGAAATAAATGACCAGATAATCATTTTTTTGCTGGGTTGGTTGAGGGAAGAATATTGGCCAGGACACTGGGAATATTCCCTGTTCTTCTTTGAAAAGTGCCATGGGATCTTTTACATCCACCTGAGAGGGAAGACAGGGCCTCGATTTAGCATCTCATCCGAAAGACGGCACCTCTGACAGTGCAGCACTATTTCAATACTGCTACTGAAGTGTCAGCCTAGATTAAATGTTCAAATCTCTGGATTGGGGCTTAGAACCCATGACCTTCATGACTCAGAGGCGAGAGTGCCACCACTGAGCCAAGGCTGACATATATAATGAATAAGGACTAGCAGAACCTTTTGAGCATATGCATACATTTATTTTGAGTAGACTGTGACCTATCGTTTATTTCATGAAATTTAAATTGCATTGGTGAGGTTCCCTTAGTGCTGCATGAAGTTTCTGAAACTGGCCCAAAGTGATAGGATGAAAGTTTTCTCTCTCTGACAACTGTGAGGATTCTAAGTGAAATGAGTTTAGCAGACCGAAACCCGATTACTAGCAGGGGTGACTCCCCAGCACAAAACAGCCTGCAATTCTACACTAATTGACACTGAATTGGCAATTTCATTCAGACTGGGTGGTGTGTGAAATAGAATTGCCACATTGGTGCAGTGGGAAGTGATGTTCTGAGTCTGGGGTCAGGGCATATTTTTGTGAGCTTTACCATGCAGGTAATCCATGGTATACCTGATATGGGAGTGTTCAGTGTTAATACTGGGTAGCAAAATGTTGCATTCCTTAGCACTGACACCTTTCACCTTCATGAGCATAAAATTTACAAAATGTAATAAGAAAAACAAATGTATAAAGCATTATGGTACATTTTAAAGTGTAGTATTACATACCATTAATGAAACTAAATTATTGATAATATTTTTTCTCAAAGTTGATGCTATTTTAACTGCAGACCAAAGGAAATCATGATACTAGACAATACAAACAATAAGCTATTGAATTTAGAGTGGCAGCACAGACCTTATGAAGAAATGTAGGAACAAGATATCTTGACCTGCACCATAGAGAATGTTTAGTGGGTAGTTCTGCAAGTTAATACTTTGAAAGAATATTGTCATTCGTTCTAGGTTTCAGCTCGTTGGAGCAAGCTGAATATGAATCCAAAAGTTGAGATTCCTTAACAGTGCAGTCAGCGTGATACATTTCCAGGTGTTTTTCTTGCAACATCTGTTGCTACACTTAGGAAGTAACACTTGAGTTAATTCAGAAAGCAAAGTCTGGTTGGACCAGAATTGATCCAATTTAGGTGCTTTCAAGTTTGAATTGAGGAAGGTCTCCGGCTCTGCCTCAGCCCATCGGCTGCTGATACCCCCATTCATGCCTATGTTACCTCCAGAATCAACTATTCCAATGCTCTCATGGCCGGCCTCCCACCTTCCAACCTCCGTAAACTTCAGCTCATCCAAAATTCTGCTGCACGCATTCTAACTCGCACCAGGTCCTGTTCACCCTGGCTCCCAGTCCGGCAACACCTCAAATTTAAATTTCTCATCCTTGTGTTCAAATCCCTCCATGGCCTCGCCCCTCCTTACCATTGTAAACTTCCTCCTGCCCTACAACCCTCCGCGATCTCTGCGCTCCTCCAATTCTGGCCTCTTGCATATGTCCAATTTCTATTGCCTCACCATTGGCGGCCATGCCTTCAGCTGCCTAGCCCTAAACTCTGGAATTCCCTCCCTAATCCTCTCCGCCTCTCTACCTTTTTCTCCTCCTTTAAGACGCTTCTTAAAACCTACCTCTTTGACTAAACCTTTGGTCACCTGACCTAATATCTCGTTATGTGGCTCGGTGTCAAATTTTGTTTGATCACGTTCCTATGAAGTGCCTTGGGAGCTTTTACTATGTTAAAGGCGCTATATAAATGCAAGATGTCGTTGTTGTTGAATTAAACTCCTTGTTTGGAGATCTGCCCGAATGCATTTGATTTTCCATTACAGTGGTACTGTAGAGTTCTTTTTAATTTTTTTAAAATTAAAACTGTTGGTAAAAGTCATTGCTGGTACCTGGACCAGTCAATAGTTCATTCAGCTGTTCTAAAGATAAAGGCTGTGAAACACAACAAACCACTTGAACTCTGTGTCGTGACTTCAACTTGTTAAAGAAAGTTCACAGAATGTGGAAACGACAGGCAGCATATAGTTAACATGGATGGGGGTTAACACTGTTGTTATCTGGTGCCTGATTCCAGTCATGGCACAGCAGCTGCGACTGTGCATCTGTGCCTACATGAAAAATTTGTCATCTAGCGGCATGAGATGCGCATTGAAATGTGCTAGAAATGGAATCAGTTACCTTAATTAGATGCGTCGGGAAATCTGCAATTAGTCTCAAGCCCCTGGTGACTAGGTGCTATATTCCTACATGGCAGAAGTCTGGCAGTGTGTTCAGGGTGCCTCCTACTGGCTGATCCATGAAGGAGCAGGTGAAAAGTTATTGAGGAGCCTGGTTTTTCCATTTACAATAGAAGCCTAACAGGGCAGAGGAAAATAACCATATATGGAATAATGTAATCAAAGTTGCATAAGAACTTAAAGGAACAAAGAGAAAAATATTCTGGTCTTCATACAGACCAATGTTCAAAACCTCTTCAGGACAGTTTCATCTACTTCATTCCTTGATCCAGAGCATTCATCTATCTACTTCCTGTTGAACTCACTCAGTCCCTTAAATATAATTAACATATATAATTGAAAGGGTTGTACCACCTTGAAAAGCATCATGCACATCTGCACAGCCAAATGTGAAAATAGCCAGCATGGCTGTGGCAATAGTTCTTGGTAAAGTTTTGAAAATGACTAATTTCCTGGATAGTTTCAAAGGTGCACTCCAGATCAGAGACTGTTCAAATGCATCACTATTAGGAGAATCACCGTTGATCCCTCTGAATACAACTAAACTAGAACCATGTGGTTTCTCTGTTGCAAGAATTTTTTGCAAGATGACACAGCTCCTTTAAATTATATTTGGCCTCTCTTTTATATATTATTTTCTATTTCCCTCTGGTTTATATTTCTATTTTCTTTTTGCATGCTGTGTCTTCTCCTTTAGATGCAAGCCTCTATAAAAAATGTAATTTATTTAAATGGGCTATATTTGAATTTGTTTACCAAACTCACCATTGCCTGCTGCCGATGTCATTTATGTTCTGAAAAAGTACAAAGAAGAACATTTTGCAGTTGAATCTCTGATTATGGATCAAAAAAACTTGCGGGGGTGAGGCCGAGGAATCTGCATCAAAAAATAAATCTAAGAAAAGCAAGAAAATCTATCCGCTGTCTAGAGGATTTAAGCAGCTATAGTAGGGTGCACTGGCTTTAAACAAAAAGGTAAATGGTACATTTTAGGCTGAGTACAGTGCAAGAAAATGAAACCCTTTTTCAAAATAATACCCAATTTCCCAGACATTATTAAATAATATTGCTGCTGCCATCACCTTTAATCAGGTAATATAATTTAAAATGAAGCCAAACTATTTCCATTGTTCATAATGCAGGAATCAGAACCATAAACAAATTAATTGGCGTATCGAGGTTTTGACTGGGTCTTTTGGCCAGCACTAGCATTAACACCAGCAATGGGGACCCTCTGGATTTTTAGTGCCTGAGGGTAGAAAGCAATTATAAAAACATGACTCTCCCAGATCAGCTTTCAACTTCACCATGTCTCTGTTTTATTGATGGAAGACTGAGGGAAGATTCAAATCAACCATCTTTAAATTCTTTCCAGCAGCAAAGTGCCAAACTCATTAGCTTTTCCTCTGTAAATTATGGCACCTCCATCTTTTATTCAATATTTGCCTGTTTTTGTCCTTATGACTGTATAATTGACTACTTAATGCATAATTTATCATGTACAATTATAGATTTTTAAGTGTAACTAAAGGTGACATTTTAGCTTTGAAAAATCTAAAATTCCAGAAAAAAAATTATAATTGTATACACTTTTAACACACTTCCATTATGAAAATCTACACTTGCTGGTACTTTTCCATAGTGTCTATTTACAATATCAAACTTGTATAGCTGTGTTTTTGACTAAATTATGTTAATATGTGCAATCAAAACAGTACCATACATGTATTCCCTGAGTTTTAATTCCCCTCCAATTAAAATTGTGTGTGCATATGGGAAAGTGCACAAGGCAGCCTGTGTACAACAGCCAAATGTTTCATGGCTACATCTGTGACAAAATCCCCATGTACCCTCAATGATATAGGCATTGTTTACTGACATGGCTGCCCTATTTTCACTACTGACCCAATGGGGCATTCTGATTATAGTCCATTAAAATGAGAATAGATTATACATCAGATTGTATGTGAGCATTATTATACAGTTTTCTACATTATGCTGCTGGCTTTTTATGTCAACAAAGAAGACCATCGGGATACAAATTCCAGGGACAGCATCTACCCCAATAGAATTATGAGTAAATGTGGTACTAAATCCAATAGTCCATGGGGAGAAGGGAGATGTTAATTCCATAGAATCAAAGAAACTTACAACACAGAAGGAGGCCATTTGGCCCATCATGCCTATGCCGGCTCTTTGAAAGAGTTATCCAATTAGTCCCATTCCCCTGCTTTTTCCCCATAGCCCTGCAATTTTTTCCTTTTCAAGTATATATACAATTCCCTTTTGAAAGTTGCTACTGAATCTGCTTCCACCACCCTTTCAGGCAATGCATTCCAGATCATAGCAACTTGCTGCATAAAAAAAATTCTCCTCATCTCCCCCCTGGTTCTTCTGTCAAGTTTACATAAAATAACTGAACCATCAGAGCTTACATAAACTTTACCATGGGTTTAATCAATACTAGAATAATCCTGAAATAAGCTTGTAGCATAAACAGTGCCATAGAAGAGTATCTGGGAGAGGTGTTTGAGTTGTTAGTATGTTAGCAAAAATTATATAGCCCACAGTTCTTTTACTTCCGAGCTCACTTTACTTACAAACAAACAGTGAGGCTGGGAGGGATACCATCACATTGCAGCAACCACAATCCAGTTACAAAAAAAAAATAAGACAAGGTGCTTCATAACATGTAATTAGGCTGGATATTTAAAAACAATGGTATTGGGCTTAAAGCAATTTGCTGTTTTGACCTATAACCAATATAGGCTGCAATACTGTTGGTGTAAAATGGGCAGTGCAAGTGCATTTGCTTTAGAGCATTCCCCATTTCCAGTGCGCAGAGGGGACCTACCTGGTTTTTCTGAGGTTCCCTCATTTACATACAGCTGATGCACTCCCAGCGCAATTTGCATCTCCTTAATGCTGCACCGGCACTTCCTGTTGGCTGCAAATTGTCTGATTCTGCTTCTTTTACTGTGCTGAGGTGAGCCTGGAATTTACCAATTTCCAGGGGAGGGAGGACATCTTCCTTTGCTGGGAGAGCGCTAGAGGTCATGGCAAGAAGAGGTGCCAATTTTGGATGTGAGGGGCAGCTTCTTCAGGAGAGCGCAGTCAGTGCTGCCTGGGAAGCAATGGCCAAGGAGCTGATGCACTGTCTGCAGTAAAGAGTTCATCCTCTCAAATGAGAAAGAAATTCAACACCTTGAAGAAGCTTGCACTTTTCTCTTAACAATGTACTGCACAGACCTGCTCCTCAACCAGCTACATATTCACATGGGGTGTTTCCTTACCTTTACACAACCTTTTGCTCTTTCTAACAACAGCACAAGGTAACCCAAATTCAGGCATGTCACACCTTTCATCTTCTCTGTAAACCTCTCATCACTCTCACTGATGGGAGGTAGGACCATAATAGACTCCCCCAATATCCACTTGCTGCATGTTTTTGCGCTCTTGCCTAGGGAAGCACAGTGGTTAATTGCCTAGCTGTGGCAGGTCTTAGGAAACAGTTAACATTTCATCAATGTCTTCATGACTTCAGGCAAAGAAAGCCCACAATAGAAGGAAGCGGTTGAAAACTGCAGAGGGTCCCCCAGATCTGAAATTGTTAAATCTTCTGAAAAGCCTGACCCTGGATACAGTGGGCTGCCATTTTGTAATATCCATTGGAGAGAACATGAAGGTAGTGAACCTCAATTTGCAGAGTCCATTTTTTCATCTTTCTCTCATGCCAAGGATTTAGTCCTGCACTCATGTATTCTGCCAATTGATAACTTATCTTCTGAGGGTCCCTCTCCAAAGCCAGAAATATGGTGGAGTAGGACTCCTATGGGTGGCCTGTGTGAGTAAGGGTCCATCAGAATCACCTGTCCTGAGAGAAGCACTATGGGAAACAATTAATTCTTTAGAGACGTTCTGGGGCCTTTATTAGGCCATGGTATCCCAGGACTCCCCCCGATACACCCACTTGGGAGAGAGCGGGAAGATGGCTGGCACTCTTTACCCCCCGGCCTGGATTTTGTGTGGAAGTTAAACAGGACGGCCTCCCGGTGGGTGATGCACCTGCTGCCTACCTAGTCCACAAGTGAAAATATTGGGAAGAAGCTTGAATTGTAAAAAAGTTTGGTAGTTAAAGTTAAGAGATCAGTATCATTTCAGGTCAAATTTTCACTGTAAATTTTAAAATTAAAGTCAATTACCAGGGTTTAGAAAGACTTAAACTGGATGCTGCAAAGGAGCAACATAAATAGGAGGAGGCGTAGCGCAAATTGACTCAACACCAACCCGACAAGATGAAAAGGAGCATCATTGCAGATTCAAAGAGAGGAGGAAAAGTAGCATTGACGTGCACTTAAACTGGTGAACAAAATCTTATTAACGATGAAACCGATGAGTGGGGATTCAGTTGATCCAGCAGATAACTTCCTGCAGATTACCTTTACTTAATCTAATCTCATTCCAAATTTTGAAGAAAGGGATGATATTGTTGAATTTTTAAGGACTTTTGAATTGTTAGCAAACCATCATAAGTGGAATACAAAAATTTGGACAGAGAAGCTCTACATGGATGTGACATGCTGTGCTGGACATGCCAGAGGAGACCTGTTTTTGCCACCTCTGAATCACAAGGCAGACTGCTGGAGTGGTGTTATTTGCTGCACATTGGTCTGCACCCAACATTTGGTTTAGGGATGCTTTCTCCATAGAAATAAAGCATTAAGCTTCCATGCCAACAGATGCTTCAAAGCCACCCCAGGAGGCATCTGCCACATCAGGCAGTCTGTAGTGCACACATGTGTCCAGCAAATTACCACAGCTATGTTTTCAAGGGGCAATATCTTCATCACTTTTCCTGTAGAAAGTAGGCAACAGCTAGACAGAACATATAGCGTTCACTGGGTGGCACGGTTTGATCAAATGCAAGATGATGCACAAAGTACCAGTATGGGCATCAGGGTTCTTCAAATCAACCCCATGGCCTTCATGAACTGAAAGGGTTTGTACTGAATTACTGTGCAGCTGGTATCTGACCACGCAAACATTAAAACATATGTTAGTGGTCATTATCTAAAAAGCAGACATGATGTCTTCATTGTGCATCAGTCCACAGTACCTGCATTATTTGAAGAAGAAACTCTAGGTGTATATCACTTAGGAGAACAGGGCTCTCTTCTGCATTTGTGGCTGATGATCCCACTGGATATTTTCTAATGGCAGAGGAGAACCTAGGCTTGGACATCTCAGTATCTGTTTGCTGTTTGTCGCCTGCTACTACCACCTGCGAGAAAAGTGTGCTATGCAGCTTAAACGCAATGAAAAGTGTGTTCAAAGGGGAAATGGTTATGCACAATACTTCAAATGGTACCTCCCGGAGGGAATGGCAGTTTCCAATTTAGAATTGTCCTATGGTTGATGGATCCCACAAGAAATGTGTGTTAAAATGAGGAGCACATTTACTTACACATTGCTCCTGATATCAGCTAACTTCTTCCTTAACTTGTAGCCAGGTATGGGGGACTTGGGTGATTGCATTGACTCACTGGGCAACCTCCCTTCACACAACTGGCACCTGTGCTATTACTGGAGGGTGGCCTTCAGCTTCCAAATAGAACCACAATCTTTGGTGCATCTCCTGCAGTAGCTCCTCCATCTCTATAGCATCAAAATGGAGCAGAGTTTCTCACATGTCTCTGCTGTGAACAATTCACCAACTTTTCTGCCACCACTACTCGCCCTTTTATGGTGTGTTGGAGCACTTTAGGAAGCTGCTGTCTGGCAGGATTTTAAGCTCCCCGGGCAAGTGTGCTATGGACCAAGCTCCCTGGGTGAGTGTGCTATGGACCAAGCACCCCGGGTGAGTGTGCTATAGACCAAGCACCCCGGGTGAGTGTGCTATAGACCAAGCACCCCGGGTGAGTGTGCTATAGACCAAGCTCCCTGGGTAAGTGTGCTATGGACCAAGCACCCCGGGTGAGTGTGCTATAGACCAAGCACCCCGGGTGAGTGTGCTATGGACTAAGCTCCCTGGGTGAGTGTGCTATAGAACAAGCTCCCCGGGTGAGTGTGCTATCGACTAAGCTCCCCGGGTGAGTGTGCTTTACACCAAGCTCCCTGGGTGAGTGTGCTATAGACTAAGCTCCCCAGGCGAGTGTGCTATACACCAAGCTCCCTGGGTGAGTGTGCTATAGACTAAGCTCCCTGGGTGAGTGTGCTATAGACCAAGCTCCCCGGGCAAGTGTGCTATAGACCAAGCTCCCCGGGCAAGTGTGCTATAGACCAAGCTCCCTGGGTGAGTGTGCTGTGGACCAAGCTCCCCGGGTGAGTGTGCTATAGACCAAGCTCCCCGGGTGAGTGTGCTATAGACCAAGCTCCCTGGGCAAGTGTGCTATAGACTAAGCTCCCCGGGTGAGTGCGCTTTAGACCAAGCTCCCCGGGCAAGTGTGCTATAGACCAAGCTCCCCGGGTGAGTGTGCTGTGGACCAAGCTCCCCGGGTGCGTGTGCTATGGACTAAGCTCCCCAGGCGAGTGTGCTATACACCAAGCTCCCTGGGTGAGTGTGCTATAGACTAAGCTCCCTGGGTGAGTGTGCTATAGACTAAACTCCCTGGGTGAGTGTGCTATAGACCAAGCTCCCCGGGTGAATGTGCTTTAGACTAAGCTCCCCGGGTGAATGTGCTATAGACCAAGCTCCCCGGGTGAATGTGCTTTAGACTAAGCTCCCCGGGTGAATGCGCTTTAGACCAAGCTCCCCGGGTGAATGTGCTTTAGACTAAGCTCCCCGGGTGAGTGTGCTATAGACTAAGCTCCCCGGGTGAGTGTGCTTTAGACCAAGCTCCCCGGGTGAGTGTGCTATAGAACAAGCTCCCCGGGTGAATGTGCTATAGACTAAGCTCCCTGGGTGAGTGTGCTATAGACCAAGCTCCCCGGGTGAGTGTGCTATAGACCAAGCTCCCTGGGTGCGTGTGCTATGGAACAAGCTCCCCGGGTGAGTGTGCTATAGACCAAGCTCACCGGGTGAGTGTGCTATAGACCAAGCTCCCTGGGTGCGTGTGCTATAGAACAAGCTCCCCGGGTGAGTGTGCTATCGACTAAGCTCCCTGGGTGCGTGTGCTATAGAACAAGCTCCCCGGGTGAGTGTGCTATAGACCAAGCTCTCTGGACAAGTGTACTATAGATCAAGCTCCCTGGGCAAGTACGCTATTATCCAAACTCTCTGGGCAAGTGTGCTATAGACCAAGCCCTCTGGGCAAGTGTGCTTTAGACCAAGCCCTCTGGACAAGTGTACTTTAGACCAAGCCCTCTGGGCAAGTGTACTTTAGACCAAGCCCTCTGGGCAAGTGTGCTATAGACTAAGCCCTCTGGGCAAGTGTGCTATAGACCAAGCCCTCTGGGCAAGTGTGCTTTAGACCAAGCCGTCTGGGCAAGTGTGCTATAGACCAAACTCTCTGGGCAAGTATGCTTTACAGCAAGCTTTCTGGGCAAGTGTCCTATAGACCAAGCTTTTCCTGAGTCAGTTGCCTACTTAAAGAAGGCACAGAAGCCCCATTGCAAAATTTGGCACAGCCCTCTACCTGAGCGGCCGGTGCAGGGACGGATGTGCCATGGCCAGCAAGTGCTCCGTTTTTACCTGATTCACAAAGTCAGGACGATTATATCCAAAAATAAACATTAAAGTTTGACTCCCAGTAGTAGATTTAATGGTGAGTTTTTCTTTATGGAAACGCCATGAATTAGTAGTTCTGTAAATATAGCACAATTTTGCAGATGTTGAATGATGGAAAGCGTATGTGCGTTGTAAAACTACACAGGATATTGAATACTGTAAAACTTAATCTGCAACATGTATTTCTGAGCTTATAGATGTCATCAGGATTAATTTCCACCATTACCATATCATTGTTATCTATGTTGCAGTGATATTTTGTTTCATAATGTGATATAATCAGCAGACTTTTTTATCTTTTGTGGGCAGTAAATGCAGAATGACAGTGAATATAACTACCCAAAGAACAGAGTAGGTCCAGGTCCACTGACTTCCTCTCTGGCACGACAGATTTTGTATGAATGTGATATTTAATATTCAATAAAGTTATTAATGCTAACTCCATATGTAAGACCGAGAGCACTTCAGGCTTCACTGCTCCTACCTGGTGTAGCAGACGTTGCAACAAATGTTTCTCGCTGTGAAACAAGGAAGGCTTGCCAAATCACCTGGCTGGAATTCTTTCAAAACACTGTTATTCTCCTACATTCTGATAAACAACTCTGCCAAGAGTGACTCATATCCCAGGTTAGAAAGTTTACGGTGTCCAGAAACAAGTCATAATTTGTGGTTATGTTGTAAAAGCTTCTAGGTAATGATGTTGGTGGTTCCTACCTCCCTAAATCTTACATTTTGCAAACACATATCGATCCAGGTTCAATATACATTAAATTAATATTGTTATATATCTTAGCTACTGACTAATACTGCATTGAGAATTGTAAGCCATAATAAGCTCAGCCATCTCTCCCAAGGTTGAATTAAACCTGTTTTTCTTAAATGCACTGACAACTATCACACATATTTTTTCCAATGCTTTTATTGTCCTGAAAAATCTTGTGTATGGGAATTAGCTGAATATTGTAGCGTGCTGACAACAAAAGTGTTTGTGTACAAAGTGGTTTTAAATGAAGTGATACATGATTCATGGAGTCTACTTTCAACTAATCACAACTTCAATTTAACAGTGATTTGTTCAAACCCATCCATTCTAGGATTTTTTTGTTGGCTATGTCTGATGGAAACAGCAATTAACCACTGGGGGTAAAACTAGTATTTAACCAAATAGCCCACCATCCACCTCCATGCAAAGATTCTCATAGTAACCTATCCAAACAGTAGATAGTTTTAATAGCTAGTGTCAGCAAAAGAAAACATCATACATCTTTCACAGCATACTGCCCTGATTAAAATCTTAACTACAACATTTAAGATGTAGATGATACTAATAGATGGCTGGTGTTAACAAAACAAATTACAGGCTTCATAAAATCAGCGTACAATCTGATTGCTTGCTGCCAGATTGTCTTTAATGGCATCAAGTACAGAGATTTAGAACTGCATCACAAGGAGCCTTCAGTATGCATTTATATTCGCCCTTGGGGCACTGTCCAGCACACAAGGAGTTGCGGACTTTGTAGAATTTAACCCTTTGAGATCTGCTCTGTATTCCAGGAACATTTCACTGGAAATGACAAAATACTTAATTTTGTCAGTAAACTATATTTAGTAGCTGTCTGTAGGAAATTCTTGTGCTTACTTTTTGCGCCAAAAATGACAATGGAACTATAGTTACCTTTCAGTGTCGAGCACTTTAGTAATCAAAAAATAACCGCTGTTTTGCTGTAAGCAGTAATTCTAATTTATTACTCTGTAACAATGACAGTCACTAGTATTCCACTATAAGTGGAAATAGCCCATTTTCACTGGCCGACTGGATCATTCACCATCATTACATCCCAGATTCCTCATATAACCAAGAGGCTTAGGGAGTACTTGATTGAAGGACATCTGCCAATTACTAGATCTGGGGATATTTCAAAACATTAAGGGGTATTTCAAAACATTAAGCAAAATCTTTGTGTCATCAAAACACAATGGGTACAATGTGGAGAACTTTAAAAGAAAAACTGCAATGCAACAGAACTTGCAAAGCTGGCTTTGAGTACTTTTTTTTCCAGAAGGCTAACAATTTTCCATTTTGAGGACACTTACAGATAACCTCGAGCTTCTATATCTTTGTACATTAAGGGTAGGATGATGGGCTCAAATGTTGAATCATTCGGAAGAACAGCTCAGCATTCTGAAAAATCGCAATTGAAACTGATTATTTTTCCTTGATGCGGAACAGGCCATTGGACTTTAAGACCCATTTTATCCATCAGGCTTTCTACCCTTTCCTCAGAGAAGGCTCTGACTGGAGTATGATTCCACAGGTGTTAGCAGCCTATGCTACTTTACCCAAGTGGGTCAAGACAGTGAGTATTAGCAGGCTATTCGTTCATGAAAGCATCACAGTTGTGATTCATCATGACCTCACCCACCATCCCTCGCCCAATATTTACACACATACAAACCTTCCAACAGAGGTCACTAGTTAGCAAACTGGTGCGGGAACACTACCACTCTTCCCAGCTCAATGGCGCTGTGTCCAACTGCTGATTTGCTGAGATGAATTACCTAATAATCCCAAGATGCTTAAAAACAATGTATTTTCAACATAAATTGGAACAAGTTAAAGAAACAATTAGGTATTTGGCAGTACTCCTAAGGATGTGAAGCATATATTTTAAAACTTTTCACCACTCCTCTTGAGACTCTCAACTATTTCTAATTTAGTAAGGCCTCAGTTTTATATGCTTCACAAAACTGATTTTAAAAAAAGACAGTGAAAACTGTTTTTAAAACTTGGCTGAATCTGACATAACGGGGGCGATTTTCAACTGCTGCCCACCCCATTCGCTCTGCAAATTGGGGCAGTAGGCAGTTGAAAATTGAAAAAAAACAAGGTCCCATCCATTGGCTACCCAAGGCCCACAAGGTGAAGCCTTATTAGAATATTTAAATCAGGGTCCTACACCGGATATAGGACTCTGCTTCACCGTGCATGCTCCGCCCATTGGTATCAGGCATCAAGTGGCCTGACTAATGGTCCTCAAAGGAACCAGTGGAGGCATCTCGGATAACAGGCCCAATGGTCTTGTTACAGTGATTTCTGTGAGGTCAGAGGAGCAGGAATGCTCCCCCTAGCCCCACAATAATCTTCCGGCCTGCTGCTAGCTGCTCAGTGTGCCCCCCCCCAGATTGCCTACCCCTCCTTCTGAGGGCCTGATGTCCGGCTCGGCTTCACGGAGGAACCATTGGATTTGCCGCCCTCCCCAGCAGTGAGCTGCTTGTGTGTGCTCGTTGAGTGCTGGGAGCTCGCCAAAATGTTTAGATGAGGCCCGACCATGAAAATGCTTTGAATCTCCTGCTGGGGCCATCGGGCGGGCAGTGTGATTGCTCCTTCCCAGTACCCGTCTGATGTGCGTCCCAGTTGAAAACCACCCTCAATGGTGTTTGCAATGTGATACATTGAAAATTATATTTGCACTTGGCTGATGGCATAAAGGGGTGTTGTGTCCAGGGGTTCAATTTGCCTGTCCCTCCAGCACCAGTGCTACAAAGCATGGCTCCTGAGGTGGGGTGGGGGGTGGTAGTCGGGGTAGTGGGGGGGGGGGGTTGCTGGTTAATATTAGAGAAAAACAGCATTTCAAGCATCGGATCAATCAACTTCCCTTCTTTCTTGCAGTAACAAAGATGACAGAGACCAGCCCATAAAACATGCTCGTTTTATAAGTGCAAAAACTAAATGCAAAAGCATATGATGAACACACATACTTCATAGCAATTGAATTCCGATTCACCATCAAGACAGAAGTCCAGTCATATGTTAAAATTATTTTGTAAAGAAAATTGTACTGCTCCATGCATTCAATTCATTTGAGAATAAATTCATAGAATCATGGAGTGATACACCACAGAAGGAAGCCATTCGGCCCATTGTGCCTTTGCCGGCTCTTTGAAAGAGCTATCCAATTAGTCTCACTACCCTGCCCTTTTCCCATAGCCCTGAAAATTTTTCCCCTTCAAGTAATTATCCAATTCACTTTTGAAAGTCATTACTGAATCTGCTTCCACCACCCTTTCAGGCAGTGCATTCCAGATCATAACAACTCGCTGCGTAAAAAATTGTCTCCTCATGTCGCCTCTGGTTCTTTTGCCAATTACCTTAAATCTGTGTCCTCTGGTTATTGACCCTTCTGCCACTGGAAACAATTCCTCCTTATTTACTCTATCAAAACCCTTCATGATTTTGAACACCTCTATTAAATCTCCCCTTAACCATCTCTGCTCTAAGGAGAACAACCCCAGCTTCTCCAGTCTCTCCACACAACTGAAGTCCCTCATCCCTGGTACCATTCTAGTAAATCTCCTTTGCACCCTCTCAAAGGCCTTGAGAAATGACAAATTGGCTGCCTGAGCCTCTTTTACTGTAATAGCATACTGATTTTACATTTAATTAAAATTTACCATCATTACCAAAAAGTAAAAATAACAGGTACGTGTTAGAAGTATACATCTAGTTCCACTGAGCCACACAAGAGTGCTGGCACCAGGCAGGGAAAATGTTAGCGTCTGGTCCACTGAAAGTGGCGTCATCTTGTGTAAGTGGAATATGTTGACGTAGGTTACCTATTCAACACTTTTCTAGTTTTATTTTAAAAAATGTCACATAGGACAGATCCAGGCTTTCTATTCTCATTAGCTATGCTAATAATGATGTAGACATAAGTAACATAGTAGCGTAGACGAAGTTGAGAGCAGATATTCACTATTACAATCATTATCTCAACATTTTGAACAGCCAACTAAACTTCTAACATTTGAAATTTATTAACTATGCAGAAAATAGATTCTGACACAAATTTTTTTTGAGATATTGGAACATGAAACAAGGATTATATGAATGGTTCATATTCTTTTAAAAAAAACTGCAACATAAAACTGCAGCATTCACTACATATTCAAACAGCTAAGCGAAGGTTTTTGTTGCAATTTTTGGGTCTTCCTTAGATATTCTCTCACTACGGTGCTAGTCATTCTTGTAGGTGCTCTCAGTGCCTTATGTTCAGGGGTGTGCCATACTGCCTAATATCTAACTATATGGTAGCGTAACTCAGGGATGAAACAACAAGAACCCCCTTGTGATCTGAACTGGATTTCATGGGGGTAATTTTAACTTTTATCGCCAGGTGAAGAATGGGCAATAGTGAATTAGCCATCCATTTGACAGCCTGTCCGATCTTCTTTTCCATTGATGTCAGAAAATCGGCGGAGTGTGAAAAGGGCAGCCAATTCACTATCACCCGGTGATAAAAGTTAAAATTACCCTGTCTTTTGCCCATCCTCTTACAAACACTTCTTCAATCTTTTCGAACACTTAGTGAGATGTGGCGAGGTACGAATTGTTAAGTTGCTTTATTTCACAACTAGAAAATTAACATACAGAGTAACAGTCATAGCAAATTCTTAAGTTATATTTAGCTCAATCTCACTTCACTCCTTGAAAACATGGGAAAAGATAATAAGCCATGTGCCTGTCCCATTTGGAGGCTGACTTACTTCTTTTTGCATTACCGTTTTTTCAAACTATTCTAACTGTAAAAGGTGATCTCCTGCATATTTTAGTTTCCAGTTCCAAGCCCAGGCCTGTATGTCACAGTCTCTTGCTTCAAACTCTTCTCCCCATTGGGCCCTTTGTTTCTACAGCCAGGGGGCTGACACACTGACTTCTCCTTCATATTGATTAGCCAGTCAGCCTGTCAATAAAAATGGCTACCTCTCCATCCCTTGGGGTGTGAGTTTTGAAGAGACCATTTCCTACTGTTCTCAAATGAAGGGGGGGCCACCCTGGCTAATTGGCCTAGGATGTGACAATTGACCCTCGTTGTATCAGTTTGAAGCAGACTGTGAGCTGTTACATTTCACAAACTGGCTCATCTGGTTTCAATACATATCTTCAATGCCTGCAGCCTTTGGACACCCCTTTTTTAAACTTGTGGTAATCTACTTTGTTTTGAAACACAACATTTAAACACAACTCAATCCCATGCTCCTTCCTGTGAAGAAAAAAACGATAAAAAATTCTGAAACGTAACAGTTTTGTAAAGCGATTACTTTAAAGGGGAGATACAGTTTCAATGTATTGGGGAGTTTCTGTGCAGACTCAGTGCCTGGAACAGCTAGGAACCGCCGAATCCAAAGACTCAGCTCAAATTGTTATCGTGGTTACTGGGGGAGCCCCAGTTTCTCCTGTAGCATGAGCTCTTACATTGCATTGGTTGACCATTTGCATGCACGTCTTTCTGTTTTTTAAAGACTTTTAACAGTAAACAGCTTCATTGATTGTGCCAGCTTACACATCTCTTTTTTTAGAGCTGCCTGGCTGCTAATACAGAGCTAACCCAAAGCACACAAAGCTGATTGTGTGCTATTTTGAATGCTAAGGTAATTTGAATAATTAGCATGAACTCCCAGCATATCTTTGGTCTTGTGCCAGCAACGAGCCTAATGGGGAGTGTGTAAATGTGGCTAGCAGCACAAATTTAAAGGGATGTGCCCATTTAAAGTTAAGTGGTTGCATATGAGGCAAAATATTGTTTCAGCCTTTATAAAGGCTCAAAATGGATTTTAAGTCTTTGTCAACCTTTGCCAAGGTTTTGTGTGTGTGTGTGTGTGTATGTGTATGTGTATGTGTATGTATATGTGTGTGTGTGTGTGTGTGTGTGTGTGTGTGTGTGTGAGAGAGAGATAAGTAAGTGCCAGGCAAAAATGATGTGAAAGTTAACCCAATGTGGAGGCATGAAACATAATCTACATGCAAGTAATGGAATGGCACAATACCTGTTTGATGGGTGGCAAAAGGGATGTGCCGCTGCATGAGGACAATACAAGGAGGGTGCACAGTTTGGCACTCCGGGGCACCCTCCCCGGAGGACAGCTGCATACCTTGCCTGTAAGCCAGGCTTCATGGCCTGTAGAGTACATGGGTGTTACCTATAATGTTCTGCACTTTTGAGAACTCTGCCACCTAGGAAAAGCTCCGTGCTCTGTTCACCTGATGTCTCATTTCCACAGGGAAAATGATTAATGTGCTGTTCCTTTCAAACAAGGCCTCTATCCCTTGCTTGATGTATTCGTGGACAGTTGACTGTGATTTGACATACGCCACCTGTGGTGACGTGAAAGTTTAATGCAATGATGACCTTCATTGCTATGTAACAAGCCGTCCCTGTGTTAGAAGTCATCTGCAGGTCAGCCTCCAGGAGGTGACATAATTACATGGCAGCCTTCTTTGTGAAGCAAAGGTACTGAAAATAGGTCTTTTTGAAACACACAGAATGATGGTCTGGCCCAATAAATGCATGTTTGGGGTAAAGACTGGTGAATATCTCACATATGAAATGTAGGGCCAAACCTTGATGGAGCAGGGGGTCTCGCAGTGGGTGCCATTAGTTACATTTTTTCTTGTACCCTTCAGCTCGAATATAATTTGCACCGTGACTTGCTGGAAGTGCGAGCTTATAATGGCGCAGTGAGGAAAACTGGGCATCTGCGAACTTGGTGAGCAATGGGACCAACAGTGTATCTCCTCAAGCAATGAGATTTAAGGATTGAGAAAGAAACAGTGGAACGATGGAGAAGGTGGGTAAATTAGATTCAAATCAGATACAGAAAGAGAAATAAAGAGAGGGAAAGACAGATTGGATTAAGAGAGAGAGAAAAAAGAGACAGAAAGGAAAAGTAAGAAAAAAATGTAAAAAATTTAAATTTTACGCTTTTTAAATCTCTAAGAGGAACTTACTACATGCAGGAATGAGACTCAACAGTTTAAATTGTTCCCTTTCTGGCCAGAGAGATTGATTGGCATTGCATTAGCAATTATCACGTGGTTAATAGGGTCCTTACGCTGTTAATTATGAGCCCTACTTTTTTGTGGTGAGTTTAATGGGCAAATAATGAGCAAATCCAGCGTGTTCTTAAAAATAACGGGGAGGTTAAGTATGAGATGTCGCTTGTACGAAGCAAACGGCAGAGCGGCGTAAATTGACCAGCAAGTTCTGGAGATTAGCAATTCATGGTGTATGTCTTCGTTCTCTGGTCGATTTGTGCATTAATAACGGCGTGCGTCGTTAACACACCATTATTTTTCCAGAAAGATTTGGCCCATTGTTGCATCTGCCTTTTTTGTCCCCTCCAGGAGCTTTATGTCTTTTCTCCTCTAAATCTAGAAGCACCATTGAGATCTCCAAAGGAATTCCCATCCTGTCCACTTTGCTTTCTGCAAGCAAAATAGCTGGTGGAAGCAAGACGGTTGTAAGAACCAGAATTGTCAATAAAAGCCTTGCAATGCAAAGAAAAAAAAACAGATCTAAAGAGCAACAAATGTTAATGCACTGCTAACAATGCAGATAAAGCAATATAATAAGCAAAAAATGCAATGAGCTGTGCGCCCAATTTTCACAACCAGTTCTTGGGCACAGCGGGCACAATATCAAAACTTAGTAACAATGGCTTTTTAACATATTGCTGTTCAACTCAATGTGAGAAAGTTACATGAAGGACTCAAATGGAGCAATGGCCTTTTGTGAGTGAGAAATTGATTCACTCACAAGATTTAGTATTGTTACTCTCAATGATGCAGCGTGCTAGTGTTTCAAAGCAGTGTTCCATACACTGGTAATTTCCCACAAGCCAAATGCTCTGTCTCAGTTGTGCTGTTAGTTGGAGCTGCTAAGTGGAGGCTACAAGCTTCCCACAGGGAAGGAGGGAAAATCAATGGGGGAGTCACCTGGGGCCACTCTCGTTCACCTCCTAATGAGCGGTTTGAAAGTAGTATTGTCAGAGGCTGGGGAGCAGGTCACTTGGCCATCCATAAGGTAGGGGAATGTTATGTGCTGCTTGGGCACCAGAAAGGAGGAAGAAATATTTAGTTATTTAGTTATTAGAATGGACCTTCACTCTCAGCTTTCTGATCTGACCAGCTGAGATACACATGCACCAACAGAATGTAAACACAGCAAGGATTCTAGTTTTTAATCTGGAGTGACACTTAGTCTGAATCTGTGATCAACAGAACCTTTGAGTAGATATTTGGCTCTATGTGACTATCATACTCAAGTAGGGACAATAAATGATGAGAAATGACTTTGTCTGTATCAGGAAAAGAGATATAATTAATCTGTGATAAATGTAGACTGTAACAATTTATTAAAGATTTGTTCACCCTGATGTCAAAACTGATTGAATATCAGACAAAGTTAGGCAGGCATTTTTAAAAATTGTTGTCACTGTTCGTTTGTAATTGTTTGTGTTTCAAATAAATCCTCAAACTAATGGCATACTTTTTAGGATGGAAGGGTACAAACTAGACATATTCCAACCAGAAACAAAAGATCCTTGGTCGAGTTGAAAAATTCAAATTAAAATGAGATTTAAAAAAAAGGCACATGACAAATCTAAAGCTTATGGACCAGAAATGCAGCAATGAAATGCCTTTTTTCCAGGCTCCATATGGCCTCCTGAGACTCCATTACGGCGGGTAGGAAGTGCACGCTCATTACGAGCTGGAAGTGCGATGCCCGCCATATTGGAAAAGGCCAAAAAATCAGCATGTGGTGACCACGCCTGAAACAGATGTTAGGCCCTTTGCATATGCAATAAGGACCCGAATATCACAGGTGGCGCACTTCCGGCTCATAAATAGCATGCACTTCCTGCCCGCCATATTGGACACTTAGGAGGCCATTTAGTGCTCGAAAAACGGGCGCTGCATAGACTAATTTCTAGGCCAATGTGTCTCCTGTCCAATTCTATTGATATTTTAGAAAATATTTTTGTCTGAATACTTAATGTTCTTGACATGGCTGAGAGAACAGTATGGGAAGAACTGCTGAGCCCAACAGTGTGAGGGAACTGAATTAATATCAGTAGATACACTCATTAACTCAGGGTGCTTCAGAGGTCTTGTCATTGCAGGCTATGCACGTTAATTTAATTCCTTCACCCATCAGCCGCAATAAGTTCTCAGCCAATTTTCACATTGATATAATTTTATTAAATTCCATTGCAAAGTGATGGTGCTCCCTCTTTCTATATGAACCGCTTTCCTGGATGAGCCATGGATTAGACTGATAAAACTACAGAAAAATCTTTAGGGCATAGTCTTTAAAATAAGAACCCTTTTAAACATACATTTTCTATACAAAAAGAACAAAGAAGCAATAGGGGCTTGTTTGCTATTTATGAATTCTTAAATTCAGAACTTCAAGCAACAATTTGAAATATTGCAGATAATATTTTCTGTTGAGTGTGGGTGAATTTGCTGGACATTTTGTCTGTGGTGGTTATCATTTGAAAATAGAGATTAAATATCTATTTAGACTGTAATTTATTAATTCTTCACTCACCATTTAATGAATGCATTTTCTGCTTGAGTAGTTTGGCCAGTCAATTTGTCTAAGTCTGTGGGTATATTCTGTGTGCAATTCTGTTGTATATAGCATTGTAATGCTAATGGAGTTTTGCATAGTTTTTGTTTTAAAGTTATTGAACAGGGACATTTTCCTGGAAGAGCAGAAGCAGGGAATTATCCAGGATAACAAAAATAGAGAATAGCCCAGGAACAATAAAAATGGGAAATTCTTGGGGATAAGAAAAGCTGCTTATTTCCTAGGAGAAATTTAGATCGTAATTCCCAAGGAAATCTTTGGAGAATAACAAAAGTAGGGATTCCCAAGAATAACATTAGCAGCATGGGAATAACAAAAACAGTTTATGTGTGAGGAATAATGAATACAGTGCATTTCTTGGAGTCCACAGATGAAGTGGACACCACTTTTCTTTGGCCCGTGCCCATTATAATATCAGTAA
The DNA here is from genome assembly GCF_035084215.1 of Heptranchias perlo. Lineage (NCBI taxonomy): Eukaryota > Metazoa > Chordata > Chondrichthyes > Hexanchiformes > Hexanchidae > Heptranchias > Heptranchias perlo. The sequence continues at coordinate 28,205,653 of NC_090345.1, forward strand.
AACAGTCTCTCAAAAAAATAAAGGGTGCATCTTGACAAACAAAAATAAATTGCAGGAATATAGTCAATATTTCAAACAATTAAAAAATTAATAAAAAACCTTTCACTTGTCAGAATTGCTGTTGATAATTTAGTTTGTTGATGTCATATCATGTACATTTGTGTGAGGGGGCCACAACACAATAACTCTTGCCTCTTTGTGTGCAGTATCCAGCAGAAAGACCAGAGATTCAAATGCAGCCTGCAAGCAATGCAGTGTGGGTTGCCCTAAGGTGCTGGGCCTGCTATATTAGTGAAAACTCATTTATTGCTAATTCAAATGAACTTTTATTCACCCTAGCTTTTTAAATTGGTGAACTGAATGAAGGAAAAATTCATCTAGTCACCAAGCCAGCACTGCGTTGATGGTTAATTATGTCTCTGCTCTGAAAATGATCTGCATATATCTGTATTTGAATGACATGGGGTTATCACCTCAAGATGATCCCCTTCAGAGCAGTCGTTCAAATGCAGCATTTTAATTCCTGAGTTGATTCAATCCTGGGAGTTAGAAGTCTTGTATAAACATAAAGTCTGAAATGCAGATTCAGTCTGGAGTAAAATCTGACCATAGCTGGCAGAGCACTCATGCTCAAATGAATCTGTTGGTACTGTGACCTTGAATCTTTCTGTGTTTTCAGTTGCTAATACAGGTACATTTCGTAGTGATGTAGATACCAAAGAAGCAACATCAGCTACACCTAGTATCACACACTGGTGCCTGACTGGCATTCATAGTATGGTTAATTTGAGCATGAGTAAACCCAATCCTCAATTGAAACAGCCACTTTGTGACGATATGATGAATTGTAGCCACAATACAAAAAGTGCCAATGTTATCAAGTCATCACAATGGGACAGCTCTGGGGCAACAGGGCAAGTCTAGAAGCGAAGTAAAACCATTCTAGGTGATGTCTGCATTGTGACTACAATTTATAATTGCTGAATCCAAAGGAAGAATTTTAAATGATCTGCACAGGGCCATAATTTCAATTCAGACCGTTCCAATCTAGATACCTATTTAAGAAAATGGCACTGGAAACACACAGAAGAACAATTTGTGCTCACTCTGTGGATTGTACAATGCCATCTTATAGTCATGAGGTAGGAATTAGTCTGGGTCCGAAACGAAAGACCTGGATATGGATAGAAATGAAGTCCCCGGGCCCCATCTGCATACTCGGGTTGAGCTGCCAGTGCTGGTCGCGCCTCCACAGGCAGCTCGCTCTACAGAAGAAACCAATTTTGGTTGAAGCGGGGTGGGGGAGGGTCAGTTTGTGAGACTTGTGGAATCAGAAGAGCACTCATGCTCTTCCTTGCTCCATAGGAAGATGTTTATGAAAAAAGAAATTCAAAAACGTACCTTTGGTTGGCGGCCCGATGTCTGCCCTGCACATGAGGTGACCAATTTGTGGAAGGCTCCTAATTTACATATCCAAGGGGCTGATTGGGCAGAGGGCTTCCCACTGCTAAATTGGTTTGCTTTATGCCCATTTTTAGGTGCTGGAAATGCAGGTGTTTTTAAAATTTATTTTCCATTCATTCCCTGGTGATCAAAATGGCCGTTTGCCCATCCTTCTGACTTCCCTGGCACTCTGGTGAAGAGGATGCAGTGAGCTTCGTAGCAGTGTTATGGGAAGTTGTCATGGCTTGGAGAAAAGAATGCATCCAAGTTCTTTGGCAAATTACAATGAGATATTCCCTAGTCTACTTGGTGGTTTTCACTACTTGGATGCTGGCCTGTGTTTTTCAGAATTCAAATATAGACAATCTGAATTTTGGGAGTCAAATCTAAATTCAAAATCAAAAATCGTCTGAATGCTCATTCCTAATGACTATTATTCTACGGTTGCCATTGAATTTGGAGCAAATGTGAGGATTTAAACAGTTTTTGCTTGGTTATGGCCAGGAGTGTCTGAACTAGTTCAATATCGAATATGTTCATAAGCACTGGCTGTCTGGCACAGTGGCATTGATTTTAACCCCCCAAAACTCTCCCACTCACGGGGTGGGGAGTGGGGGTTAAAATATCGGAATCCAGCAACCCGACTCCAACCTAATGCCATTCCCGGCCACCGTAACATTCAACATGCAAAAGTCATGGACTGATGATGTCATCGGCACTGCGACTTATTTTTAACATCACCACAGTGGGAGTCCTGTGGTATCTGTTGCTCGGAAGGAGCCTGCTGGCCAGAAGAGACCCAGGTAAGTTTTAAAACTTTGCTTGGTTTTAAGCTCCTTGTAGGCCAGGAGGAGCGGGAGAGCAGCCCTAGGCCTCACAAGGAAGCCTTCAGCCTCCTCAGACCCGATCATGGCCCCGATCTCTGAAATGCTCCCTCTCCTCACAATCGCAGCCTCCCTCACTGATGCACCCCCCCGCCCCTCCTGATAGCTGCTCCGAGCCTTTATTGTTCCGCCCTCCCGATCGCTGCCAGGAGCTCCACCCCACCCCCCCATCTTGAGCGTGGATTCGATCTCTGAAACTCTCCCCACCTCCTGATCGTGGCCCCGAGCCTTCCCCCCCTTCTCACAGCTGAGAACCATTCCCAGGGGTCCCTGGCTGCGGCCTCCTGCCATTAATTTTTGGTCCCACGGCCGGCCAGGCAGCCAAGCTGGCAGTCGGGCGGGAGTCTGCATTGATTTACTTAAATGAGGCATGGCCTCCACGTCCTTGGCCTTGCCGGGTTCTTCGCCTAATACCGGGCTCCCCCAGACCCTCCCCGCCTCCCCATTAATATCGGTGCCACTTGAGTACAGAGCCTGTCTAATAGAATCTAATAATTTAGCTTGTGATAGAACTCACGTTGATACAAAATAAATGTGTCTTGTAAAGGTTTGCAAATCAGATAATCAAAATAATGCATCAACAAAAACACTCCTGTCAAAATAATCTCAACCTTTTGGAAGATGTATGGCATGTCACTCATTCTACCTATTGGCCAAACAAATTATTTTAAAGTCTATCATAAAGACATATGTTTTCAGGAGAGAAACGTTTAAAGATTATGGTGCTAATTTATTTTTCTAAGTCTTAGTTTCCCCAAAATAAATAAATATGTTGAAAAGTGAACAACACTTCTACTGTCAAAATATTTTACCCAGAGGAGTTCCAGTAATAAACTGAAAAAATGCATGTCATAATTGGTAGCTGTGAGCAGAAATGCTCCTTTAGCACTTGCAATTGAACCTCAATGTTTTGGCCTGGAGGAGGAAGGGGGTGTTGTTACTGCATTATTCATCTCATAAGGAAATAGAGCTATGCAATACAGAAATGACTATATGCCCTTATTTCTGAAATCTAGCAGAAATGATTACATGACCTTATTTCTGAAGTCTAGTTGACTAAGTGATAGCCAAGAGGTGAATTGCAAAGCAGATAAATGGGTATTTAAATTACAGTTACTGATGCTACATTCTTTAAAGGGATTATTCATTTCATTTTGCATGTAAATGCTATGCAACAACAAATAAACATGACGAAAATAGATAATAGCTTTTATGTAACTGCTTAGAAAACATTTTGGGCACTTTATCAAATAATTTAATTAACCAAATTCAAACTTTTGGATCTTGGAGGCAGTAAAGAGAGTACTCCACACTGATGGATACTAAGGGCTTTATTCTTGGGTCACAGTTGGCACGGTTACTCTGCACTCATGCCCTCTGGGAGTCATATATTCCCTCTTCAGGTCTCAGTGCTACAACCTGTGCAGACTTAAAAAAAAAACAATTTATGAATTTCTTTGTCTCAACCTATTTTAAATATTTATCATTGAGAATACTTTAAAATTCTTTACCCATCTTAATCACTCCACCTTTGTCTTGGCTCATGCCCCCATTACTCCCAATTCCAAAAATGGTGGTAGGGAAACAGGAGGTTGAAGATCAAGACCAGTTCATCCTAAAGGATTCTGGGAAGTAGATTTAGCCACATTAATTTTAAGAGCTCAAGAAGAGACTAGATTTAGTTACTTAAATCTTAACAACAAACAACTTAAGAAAATAATCTTTGAAGTTTGAAAATGCTGGTGTTTTATTTTATTCCGGTCTGTTGTATTCACAATTCCACTGCAGTTTGGGTTTCCATTAAATGGTTTAAACATTTAATATTCACCATTAATATTTCAAAGTATATTTAGGATATTTTATGGGAAACAATTTAACCTGAGACCATGCATTGTTTCCATTTTGTGTTATAAAATATTTACAGCATGAATAAACAAATTGTGTATTACAGGCACTTAAGGTTGTTGATTCCGTTTCTGATGTTTTCTAGAGTTTAAGCTCCCTCTGGTGGCTTCTGGGCTTAGTTTTCCTCCTGGGAGCAGACAATTGCTATTCACAAAGTTCAAAGAAATATAACTTCATTTGAAAATTCCCAATAAATCCAATACTGTGACAAAAGAATATACAGGAACTCATTAGGATTGAGTAAATTCCATTGATGAGCAAGACTTTTTTTCTAAAAATTATTAATAAATTTTTTAAAAACTCAAGCTATGAAAACATTAGAGTGTGGAATTATGATTCCTTGCCTTGTCTTTTGTTAGTTCATGAATATCTGGAACATACGGTGGCAGTCAGAATCCAGCGAGCCATACCACATGAGAATATAAAGTCTACTTACACAGGGTTCCCAGTATTTTTCATGTTCTTATGGAAAATATCCTTTTGAAATCCCAGAGCAGCAAATTTTAATCTCATTTGTGCATGTGAATGATGCAAAGACAGGGTTGAACAGCAAGGGGAACACTTTTTTAGCATAATTTCATTTGTCAGGAGAATCTTGCAGCTGACATCGGAAGAGTGATCTAATTGATTTTAATCATACACCTGAGATTGAAAACCGGCTTTATCATGAAAAATAATTTTAACATGTCTATAAGAGTATCGCATCATTCTAAATATTTCTCTGTTTTATTTTGGTCTTTGAGACCTCTAAAAATTGAACTGTGCATGTAACCAAAAACTAGCTAAACAACTCATTTGCAATACCGCGCTTTAATTTATTTTCTCAGTGTGGAGTAACGAGGCAACATTCTGTTGTTGTGCGCTGCTGCATTGTGGGTTGGTTGTGACCTAGCCACAACAAACAAAAAAAGTGACCTTTGCTTGAAGAATTTCCATAAGTAACAAAGCCGTGATAACGCGTTGTATCTGATCAGTACCAAATCATTAGCAGAAGTTGGCCAAATTTGGTTCAGTAGGAAAGTTTTTGCAATATATGAAAACCCAAGCTTAGCCCTTTGTAGTTTTGAATTCCCCTGAAGGACCCATAAGGTGCATTTGTTTTTACATCCTGCACCATCGATAACAATTATTTCAATAGGTTAGAATAAGTTGTGCTGTAGTCCAACATTCTTCAAAAACCTCTGTGAAAACCTATTCACAGATTTTCATTTTGGCATAGAATTGTTGTATTTCCAATGAGTTGTATAGTTAGGTTTTTGATTACATGCACAGTTCGATTTTTGGAGGTCTCAAGACCAACACAAAAGAGAAATATTTAGATGGATGTGATACTCTTATAGGCATGTTAAAATTATTTCCAAAGTTTAAAGTTCAGTGGTTAAAGAATGTTGCTTTTCATCTTTGATTATATGGGCTTTGATTCAAGTCCAAGGATGAGTGACGAAGGTCAGCTTTTACTAATGACTGTTGAGGATTAACAGCATTAGTTGCTGTGTGAGTATGCAATGCAAATTGCTCCTGGTTCAGCAATCTGAGACCTCAAGGACTTTTGAGTTAAACTTAAGAGAAGAATGAATGCTACCAGGTGCAAGGAAGGGTGCTGTTCTGACAGGAGAGTTCGAGCTATAACACTGGGGTGGTCAATGGAGAACTCTTCCTGAAACCAATGGCTTCAATGTCACTGAAATAAAACAATTGTGACATTTAGATCCTCAACAATATGCAATAAAAGGGAAAGAAAAACCCGGGAACAATGAATTGAAATCCATGAATAATACAGAGAATAAACAATGAAGTGGGTCATGATGAATTGGGCTATAATATAATTGCTGGTTTGGGATGACATCATAAACCAGTAGAACAAAGCTTGAGCAGTTTATGCTCCTGTACATATTATGAAAGAATGTATTCACTGAAAGCCTAATTCAAACTGAATGCAGATGTATCCCTAGTAGTGAAATTATTTTTTATTGTTGATATACTATAAAGGGTTAATATGAATAACAGACCAGTACACAGTGCACATTATATGTACACCCAGATATTTACACTAAAGCGCAGTGACAAATGAGGATCCCCACTGAAATATAATGTGACACCTGACCTGGCCTAACCTGACTATCACACAAAGCCCAACCAAGTTAAAAGTAATAATAACCACAACATGGTCCCGAGTTCTAAGAAAAAAATAATCAAAACAAAGAGAGTGCTCAGTGGAAATGATAAGCTGTGCTGTCTCATGTACGTGAGGATATTCTGTTAATATTAAACCGAAACAGATGCTTATGTACAGAGCACCTGCTCATCACGACGTGAGCAGAGAGAGTGCAAGAAAAAAGGTTAAAGCACACAATAAGGTAGAGATGGCCTTGTGACTAATTAGATAGCTTGGAATTATTTTAAGTTGTAATAAAGACCTGAGGTTTGCCTTTAAAAACATACAGACACCATTTAACCAACGAGAAAATGTTTTGTCAGAAAAAACTGCCAATACTCTAAATAGGAGGACAGGAGCTTTCTCTTCATTATGTTTATCAAACTTACCTAGTTGATCTCCTGTGGTGTTGGTGGAACCTGGTGTAAATTGGGTGGGTGGGCAGCCATAATTACTTTCTGTAACAAAGACCCTTTTTTTTATGTGGGCAGGGATAAGCCTGACTCACAACTCCCTACCAGGAGTACCGGCTAGATCCTGCTGGATGTCAACCCAATATTTAGAGACCAGAACTCTTGCCTTCACTTGTCAGACTGTCTGGATTGGGGCTCGAACCCAAAATCTTCCGACTCAGTTGTGGGAAAGCTACTACTGAGCCAAGACTCACTCTCCTTGGTGTAGCAAAGTGAATGCTATTGATGCATCCTGGGATAGTAGGTACACTGCACTTGCTCAAAGTGAAAAACCAAATTCAGTGCATAGCGTCACAGCTCTAGGCAAAAATATCAACTCCAAGCCCAGGCTTTTGAGAGAAGCTGAGACTGTTACATAAAAACTTGCTGCATCCAATGTGTGTGTGTGGGGGGTGGCGGCAGATTGTACAATCAGTGTGACAAGTTTACTTAGGTAAAATATATTTTAAATGTGGACATAGGAATTTGTAATCGAAAAAAGTTGATATAAAAAGTGTGACCGCAGAAAGGGAAGTGGTGCAGACATGAGAAAGGATTTTTAATAAATTATATAGTGAATTCATATATTCAACAGTTTGAGCAGTTACAATTTATCACACCTGTAATATAGTTTTCATGATGCTTGTCTAATTTAATAGCCAATTTATATTTGTAATGTTATATTGCTAAGAAACTGTAATAAAGATAATACCAGCATCATACTGCCAATTCAAGTCCCCATGTGTTTTCAGCACTGCCAGCAGAACTTACCTCTTCTGAGTTGGCCTCAACATGGTGTCAAATCAATTTATCTTGAATGTAAACAGTAACAGTGTTGTACAGTGTCGATGTTTATCCAAACTCTCTTTTTCCCCTGTAGTGTGATGATACATATTATGTTTAATATACCATTATTCTTACTGAAGAGTTTAAAACACTTAATTTACTCTGTGGACCATAAAAGCACTAATGTCCAATTTCAGCAATAGTTTTATGTCATTTCTTATATTACAACAGTGACTACATTTCAAAAAGTACTTCATTGGCCGTGAAGGGCTTTGGGACGTCCTGAGGTCGTGAAAGGCGCTACATAACTGCAAGTTCTTTCTGTCTCTGTCTGTCTCTCTCTATCTATCTATGCCTATATCTATGTCTATATCTATATATAATAAAACGTGTATGTGTGCCGAATTCTTGATTGTATTGTGCATGAATAAGTAAGGAAGAGTGCGATTACAATGCATGAGGGGCACATGGTGAAATGATAGTGCTAACAGGGATAGATAGGTGTAATACAGAGTAGATTATTTAAAACTGATTCACATTGGGTGGACAGCATAAATTGCAGCCACTGTTAAAAAATAATTTACGTGCTGTTGTGTTCTTAACAGTATAAAGATGCGCATCATGTTTTTTATATAAGGTAGGAGCAACAGGTGAAATAGATAGTAATTTTAAACAGTATATTTCAAACATTTCTATGTTCATGAATAGAATTAAAATGAATTCAGAGGCATGGAAGTCCGAAGTGTATTGCATATAAAAAGTTATTGCTGTCCTACTGAGCAGTCTGGCTTTAATAATGTATTTAGCTGCTGTCTGGTGTTTCCTGCCTGTGAGAACAGACTCCCTTGTACAAGTGACTCTTGTGAATTTTGTACCATTAATCATTCTGATTACAAAAGAAATACAAAATATTTTTTGTCAGTCTGATATGTAGGTACCTACATTTAGCCATGGATCGGTATGATTTAAGAGTTTTAAGTAATGCTTTCTCTTGCTCTAACTTCTTTATAGGAGCTAGAACTTTGACTACATTAAACAGATGTGCTGACTAATCATCAATTGAAAGTATAGATTTTGAAAAAGTCTATGGCTTGGAAATTCCAGGGGCCCTGCTCTGCCAATGTAGGTGTGTTAGGGTAGAACCCCCACCTGCTTTTGCCCAAGGCTGGAGACTCCATCCTAGATCCCAGGGATGTGGTCATTTGAATAGCTGCGGTAGGCTTCTGGTGTCTCCAAGGGCATATCAGTGGCAGCCGCCGAAGCCCAAGCCATTTTGCCCTGCTAAGATGGAGCAGAATCTTCCCCATAACCGAAATGGGCTGAAGAAAAACATTTCTTTGCTGTCTTTCGCTTCTACTAGAGCCACTCTGACTAGAGAAGGTGATTGATTCACACTGGGATTGATTACTAATATTCTATTAAAGGTTTAGGACTTCAGACGATCTCAACTGGAATGAGTTCCGCTGAGTCTATTCAAGGGCGTAAAGGGAGGAATTTCTCAGGGAAGCCTGGGGGAATCCTCCATCACAACCTTTGATGTAGGGGTTGGGCAGAAGGATGAACCTCTCCCCCCACCCCAACAGAATTTAAAAGTCTGGTCTAAACAAGGTGGAATTCCGGTGGTTTCCATATTCCTGGACCCCTCCCGGGCAGAAATGGGATGTGTGGCCTCTCAAACCCCAGGAATTTCAGGCCCTAGGTCTATATAGAATGTTGGCACAAGCTGAATTCTTACAGCTGCTGCAGTGCTTTATTAGGGTTATTGCTATATGAGAATTATAGGGTTAACATTTGGATGGCAAACAAAGTTGTCCCTCAGAATTCCTACAATAGAAATAGCCTTAGGATATCTGAGCATCTTTGATATTTTGAACTGAATTAAAGCAAGTTTTTGGAGAGATGATAGAAATGTTATACAATGAAATAGAACTCTAAGAATTCAGGAATAGAAAAATAGCTGTCATAAGTGGAAAGTAAAACGTGTTGCATGGTAAAAGAAAAAAAGACTGCAGGTGGGAATACAGGCAGTAAGATTTATGGAATACTGCTGAATTAAGTTGATTTGATGGTACATTAAAACGACAGGAACAATCCAATAAATGCTGTTCACAGACGGAGCACAGGATATAGTAGAAACATTATGGGGTGAAATTGGTACGGTGAGCGTGTTAAATGAGGGTTAAAATTTTCTCCTTTTTAGTGTACTTGCAGCAATGCACAATTTTACTCTGTGTGGCTTCTGTGAGATGGGATGCATTACATCTAGCACTTGACTGAAAAGCCAATAGGAACAAAGCTGCAATAATATTGCTGAGCCACTTGTTAAGTTGCTAACCATGCACTTAATGAGCTGAAATCTGCAAAAGGTTGCTTATGTTGCTAGTGCTCTTTGTTGTAATTGGCTTAGCTGAAAGTGAGGGAATCTGATGTACCCTGATATTTCCTTAAGGTTAACCTTCTGCTATTTGTGAATAACAAACTGCCGTTGATGTTAAAATGATTGTTTGTGGGAACACCCAGTGCTGGCTTATTATTAGCTCCAATATATATCCACTAAACCCTTGAATAGGACAATAATAGTTTAAAACCATGAGGTGTAAATCATATCCCATGGCTTGAGAATCACTATGTGCCTGTGTTGGAAGTTAACACTGCAATTCAGAAAAAATGTAAATATGTTTCTGAGATTGGGGGATGTCTCAAAAGCTCAGATGCACATTCGCAATAGTATCTTAAAAATGTTCATTGATTTGTGCTGTAACTAATGGGCCGGATTTTGCTGTAAAAATAATGGTGAGCCCAACAGCGCTCACCGTTATTTATGTACAAATCGAACAGTAACTTCCAGCGACCGCACATGATGTTTAAATGAGGAAATCCAGAAGTTGCTGTCTGAGATGCAATATTCCTCCAAAGTGAGCCCAAAATCACAAAAGAAGACTTACCGCTGACTTTCTGTCCGAGGCCCGCCTGCTGCGATAAAGACCTGATGAGTAAGACCCCGATGACAGTGAGCATGGCACAGTAGCGGAAGGGCACCAACACCAGCCTGCAGTCAGAGCTCTTCATTGACCAGCGCTTCATCTGAACTAGTCCTGGCACCTCACCCCCTCACAGTTACAATCCTAAACATCATTTCTCCCATTCTGTCCACCCTCCAATAAAGTACTTCCAACCAAAGATCAAAACTGATACACTTGACACTGATACAATGACATTGCAGGGTCAATAGGTTTGACAGAAATACTCTGTAGACAAATTAAGAATTGCAAACGATCTAACATTTTAATGGCTAATACTTAAGCCATAAAACAAAATTCTCACCCTGGTGTTAGCCCATATTGCCTTTTTTAAATGATTTATGGTGCCCTACTACTCCTACAAAATGCTCTTCCTGTGGCTAGGTGGAAGGCTACTAAGAGGACTCTAGAGATGCTTGTGATTGTCATCCTCTAGGAGCTTCTCCAGACAGGGCCTGGGTGAAAACTGTAGCATCTTGGCTGCTGTTGGGGCAGTCTGGCCCTGTTGGCTTTCAGGCACCAATGCAGGCATTGCCGAGGGGGTGGTGAGGGAATATGCTATCATGAAAGAGGACAACATGTGCCACTCCCATTGCGCCACTGCTACTGGCATGGGGCTGTGAGCCTGCTCTTCCATTGACCTGTGGGAAAGCAGACTGCAGGAGATCTGTGATGCAACTGAAGCCCCATCCATGTGGTCCTTCCAGCCTGTCGAACGCAGAGGAGATGGTTGAGCACAGAGTCTGCATGGTGCCAGTATGAGCATCCATCAGAGATGCTACTAATGGCTCAGAGGCTTCTGCAAGAAGAGCCCAGCTTCAGGGTCCATTGAGGTGCCGTATTGCGTCATGGTTGATTGTAGTGTGGTGCCAGGCATCAGAACCCCACACAAGTTGGTAGTGGACTGCTCCACACTCTCTGGCATGGAGTAGAATGCAGTCAGCAATTGCTGCGCACAGAAACCATTTTTCCTTTAAAGGTTGGGTCTCTAAAGTTTGCACCTGTACCCTCTTCAGCAGAACAAGGATACAAGCTATCCCTCCAGGGTTGTCCTTTCCACCTGTACCTGCTCTGCTCACTTGTGCTCAATGAATTACCCAGTGCAGGTCCCTCTAACTGTCTATACCATGCAGGATGTTAATGCTTGGAAGAGCGAGAGTGAGTAACAGTGCATCTTTGGTAGGGGTATCTCCCTCAGCCTGTTTGCCTGCAGAGCCTGAGTCATCTGAAAGACCTCGATAAAGGGCCGTACAAGAGTTCGAACATAACGGCAAATCTACACATTAGCAGATGCAATGAAGCACCAGGTTGCCATGTTGTCTAGAAAGGGAAATAGCCAAATACCCTGCTGCCCTTGGCCTCCATCCTCGCCATCTCTGATGCTGGGCATCATCTCTCCACCTATTACATCCATGGCAGCTTTCTGCATTGGAGTGAGAGCATGCATGTTTGCTGCACTCCCCACTCCAGTTCTGGTCCTCTCTTTGGTTTTGATCATCATCTTGTTCTGCAAGGAACCGGACTGAGTTAATATGTATCCCTTGAAAAGGTCATGCAGACGTCTGAGGCAATTTCAGTTATTGTGCATGCTGAGAGGGAGAAGCTGCAAATTGTGAGCAAGAAAGTGCCTCCAGTGTGAAGTGTGAAAGCAGTTAGCAGAAGAGTGACATGATTCCAGTTGTAACCAGGTAACAGTAGAATGTAGTTTGTGCCAGTTCTGAGGGCTGTAGCAGGTGTCTAGCGTGTGATTGCAAGCAGTAGGCTATGGGGAGAGAGCGGGAATACGGTATTGAGATAAAGGATCAGCCATGATCATATTGAATGCCGGAGCAGGCTCGAAGGGCCAAATGGCCTACTCCTGCTTCTATTTTCTATGTTTCTATGTGCAGTATTGTTTTATGATTATTGAAGAAGGTGCAGTGGGAGAGGGAAGGATTGAGAGTACTGGGGGGAAATGTGATGATGCAAGGTTTCATCCAGAGAGAAAGAATGATGAAAAGAACACCGTCACCTTTGCTGGTAAGGTCATTGGATTTTTTGCAGCATTACAGCCAGGTCCTTGGTATTATGCATTCACATGCTCAGCCACTTCTTTCCAGGCCTGTTGGCTGAGCTGTGTGTGCAACTTTCTGAAGGGTAGAGGACCTCCTTCTAGGCCCTGACCTGCTTCACTAGCACTTCCTCAGCAGTATCACAGAAGCAGAGTGCCCTGGGAGCAGTCACTCATATTAGAAAATGTGAAAAATTGTGCTTCTTAAACAGCATCAATGAAAAGAGGTGCAAGCTTGCTTTAAATACGTGACAGGGCTGTTGGATATCCCACTTTCCCAAATGGCGAGCTGCCCATCAATGCTGCTAATGTGTGGGCAGCTTGCCAATAGATTTCAAATGAGACCCGACCATCAAAATGGCTCGGGCCTCTTGCTGGTGACACTGGGTGGGTGTTGCAATCGCTCTGCCCACTGCCTGCTCGATGTCCGTTGAATATGAAAATTGATCCTCCCCCTTGGCCATTGAGGAGATGGAGAGCCCAGCAGTTTTGTTTTCAAGCAAGCTGGGTCTCATTAAGCAACCTTTTGACTCACAAAGAAGAAAGGGACCAAAAAAACTGTCTTCTCATTGGATCAAGCAGTCAAGGAAGGAAGGCTAAATATAACATATATTTTTCCCAAACAAAGACACTTTGTTAGATTTATCTCTGAATGTTCAAACTGTAAATCTCCATAGACTGATAATTTTACATGTTCAATGTGGCCTACAGAATTCCCTCCCCTTTTTAAAAAGAAGGACCTGTCTATCTGCAGGTGCTCATCACAGGGCTCTCTTCAACTCCTGTCATTCATTTCATTCCACCTTCTAGAGAGGTCTAATGCTCATGTCACAAGTTTGCATATCCTATCAGGTACCGAATTGCATTTGAAGCCCCACCAGCTCATCCATGCAACCATTTATATCCCCTTCCTGGCATATCAATCGCTAGGTTTACAACAAAATAGAGATGAAATATCTTTACACAAAGATTAAACAATAAAAAAAATTTAAATTTCAGCTGTGGCTGGATGGAGTGGCACTGAAGTCAGTCCCACAGTGACAGTTGGAATTTAAATCCAAACTAACATTAAAAGCAACCTATGAATGGAGTGTATTAACTTCGCCTCCCCCATTTGAATGTACGCCACATCTTTCAAAATCTTGTACATTTCCTACCTGGTGTTACAACATTTGATTAACCAACTATCACTTTTCAGTCAATAGTAGCTTATTCTTTTCATCAAACATTAACCTCTATTTTATAAAGCAAGGTTTTCATCAGAACTGTATCTTTTGTTAAAAAAAAGGGACCAGCTACACTTCCCAAGCCATTGTTACAAATGACAATTGTCACAGTTGTGTTGGCTGTAAGAATTGGAAAGGATAAGAAGTTCACTATGTTTAACATGTGCAGCATATTCTCTGAGTGACTGATTGAATATAAACCAAGGCTTGAGGAGAATAATACCTGGATAATTTCCAAATCCATTCTTATTTAGGAGAGGAACCTTGCCAGTGGTTTGTCAAGAAAAAAATAAGGACATGGGAGGAATTCTCCAAATTGTTTAAGCAAGCATTCTTACCCACTCGAAGTTATGAACTTATCCAACAGCAATGGCCTGAGGGCCCACTATCCACATTTGTGTTCTCCATGGTAGCAAATTGCAGAAGTTTGTCACCATCCCCCCCTCCCCACCACCATTCCCCCACCCCCCACCTCCATAGACTCATGTCAAACTTCAGTAATTCTGAGAAGGCTTACCATGAAATGAAAAATTACACTGGGGTCTGTAGATTGACAACCATACCTCAGCAGGTATTACAGGTATTAAAAAGTGTAGAGCAGATTTGGAACACTAACCATGGGAACATTCCAAGGAATGTCAGTATCTTTGGCAAGGGACCAGAAGCTAAAATGTTTTGACTGTGGTTTACCCAACTGCTCAATCTGTACCTAGCCACGTTGCAATACAACTCCTCGGAGGTATTTTTTCCCAAGACTAAGAGTTAATTGGAGTCGGGGAAGTTGCCTATGGGAAAGAGCAATGACTACCTTTAAGGGGTTCCTGAAGAGAACCTGAAGGCTAACACAAAATAGTCACCTATCAGACAAGAATGAAGCAACAGAATTCAAATTAATTTGCTGCCTTCAGAGAGAAAAGTGACTTGACAAAGAGGGGGCCACAATTGATTATTTTTATTAACAGCGGGCGATTCAAAGCCCAACTGGACACATGTCACGTACTCTGTGAAGAGGGCAGAATTCATCAACTATATTCCAGGGTTGATCATCAGAAATTATGTAGGTCCAGCCCTTGTCATGGCAAATTCTATTTGCACCAAGCCCACTGGGGTAGTTAACATAATATTTGAATGCTGGTGGAAAAAAATTCAAGCAGGAGTGTCTATTAATTCAGAATTTGTCAGCAGCTTTCCTGCTGGGCCACATTTTCATATATTTCATAAAACAAAGCTATTTCATTGAAGATCAAAATAGGATTCCATAGGTCAAATAAAAAAAGCAGAACACTGCCAGTACAAGCTTAACACAGCAGTGCTGCTAATTTTGGCCATTTTGGTCTTTCAGCTTGGTCCCAAAGTGATAACAACTATTTACTGCACAGTTGCCGATGCAAGGCCAGCTATAGTAGCAACAACCTTTGTTCACTTTGTTTTGACACGTCGCAACTGTGTGAATCGGTGCATGCACAAGCACAGCTCACGGGAAAGTTGGAGGTGTGTGCAGTCAGTCTGTAAATGTGGGTTGTGAGGGTACCTGAAATGTCTTGCATGTTTTCACTGATCCTCTGCTTCTTCCTCCAATAAAACACATGTATGGCAGAGTCCTAGGGAGAAACCTCACTATTAACAAGGTTGCAACAAATATAGCACTGGCCAAACGGTTGCCACAAAGGTATATGAACATCTAAGTGATGGCAAGAAGAGATAAAAACCATACAAGAGAAAAAGCTAACAAGCGGGATGTGAATTTTCCTTTTGGTCTTCAGGCAGGGCTCTGTGAAAGCAATTCTGTCAACCCTAGTAACCCTGGATTCTCATTTTATATGGGCAGATGTCTGAAATAGCAACACCCCTGTATGAACGCTGGGAAACTGTGTGTAGGATGTTGCTATTTTTGCCTACTTAACAACAGTGGCTACATTTCAAAAGTCATTCCTTGGACGTGAAGCACTTTGGGATCTCCTAAGGACATGAAAGGCACTATATAAAAGTAGGTTCTTTCCTTTAATGGGCATGATTTTAACATTGAAAAACGGGTGGGTTGGGGGCGGGGGAGGATTCAAAATTACAATCATTTCAGACCCCGCCCCCAACCCGCCTCCAACCTGCCCATTTCAGGTTTTCACTGGGGTGGGACGAGGGGCGGGTGACCAACCCGCTCCCAATAGACGGATTGGTGACTAAAACCTTTCAAGGAGGCTGTGGGCCTCCATTTTTGTAGAATTTGCAATTTCAACCCCTGGGGGCCGGGGTTCCCGGGCCTTCTCCTTCACGCCACGTGAAAAGAGGCGATAAGGCCCAAAACTGCAGGTAAGTGCCTTTCTGACACAGCTTGTGGGCCCGGAGGAGCAGGAGTGCATCGCCACAGGCCCAACAAGCCTACCTGCAACGACCCCCCCAACGATCGAGGACTCCCCTCCCCCTCAACGATCGCGGACCCCAGCGACGATCCTGTCCCCCCCCCCAATGATTGCAGACCCCCGTGATGACCCCCAATCACGACATCCCCCACCATGACTGATCTCCGATCCCTCCCCCCATGACTCAATCCCCCTGCGATCCCCATGCCCACCAGTGCTCCCATGCCCACCCATGCCCATCAGTACCCCATGCCCAAGAGTGCCCCATGCCCACCCATGACCCTGTGCCCCCCATGCCCCTGTGCCCCCTCCTCCATAACTATACATTCAAAGACCTTCCTGAAGACTTACTTGAATACGTCCTCTCCCTGGCTGCTCCCCTGTCCAACTGAGACTAGCCTGTCACTCAGGCCGGTTAGTCAGATGACAAACCGACAAAAAGAAAAACGTTCTTACGTCAAAATCATTATGTCATCTGGGAAACCCGTACTTCCCAGTTTCCCATCTGCAATTTGACCTCCCTGTCCCCTTCCCGGCTCGGATTCAAAATCCTGGCCGATGTCTCATTAGAGTTTCATTTACATATGCAGACCATCAAACTGGCCATGAGTGCCAAAAGAAAATGTCAGCGGGAACCAACATAGCACGTTAAATGGGCAGAGAATCAATGTGACAGTTCCCCAAATTTCCGATCGGTTTTGACAATTTACATCGAAGAAAGGAAGAGCTTGCATTTATAGAGCACCTTTCACGACCAACTGCAGCCAATGATGTACTTTTTGAAGTGTAGTCACTGTTGTAATGTAGGGAATAATACCTTTCCTTAGGGTGAAATGTATTGGAACATCTAAGCTTAACAGTCTTGCTTAATTTGACAAAATAATTTTTTTAGCTTATTTGCAAATGTAATTAGAGAATTGCCTAAAGTTTAACATAATAAAAACTTGAGCCTAAAATATTAGTTGCCTCTGTTTTAGTACTTTACAATGTTGTAACACATTATGATGTTGCTTTATATGCCTTTCTTTTTATTATTTTGTTGTGGTAGTGTAAATGAAACTATTTGTACCTGTCATGGCATGTTGGATACAATCTGCGCTTACGTAAATTACCTGGCAAGGCAAATTTTGTGCCATCTGCACTATTTTATATGCTGTTTTATAGGCACAAAGTGGTAATTGACTAGGTTGTTAATAAAACCACATTTTTGATGGTGTGAAACATATAAAATACACTGATTCTAAGATTCCACCATGGTTCAGGGTTATGATCAAAAATAGAGATTGATGCCAAAGAGAAATGTTCCCCCTGTTTTGTGGTATGAAGAGTCTGTACGTGTGCTTGGTATCAACCAGATGGGTGTATGAAGTTTCTTAGTTCAGTGCAGGAAGTTGCTTCACATAAAACGGGTGGCAATCAGATCATCCTTAATCTCCTGTACAATTACTACTTCATCTGCAACTGCAGCAGGCAGCTGGATTTGTTTATCATCCATGGTTGGGGCATAAGTGCATTTCTCATTGAGTTCAAAGTGAAGCCCTATCTCAGCCAACTAATGCGGCACACAGCTGACCACAGTCATTTTGCATACTTTGGTTGTCTTGTACTGCAAAGTCCCCTTAAACAGTCAAACAGTCTCTGCTTGAAAACACTGCAGTTTACTCAATGACACAATGGCCCTGTTATTACCAGGGAGGTGGGTTGGCAGCGGGGGGTAGACTGGGCGCGTGGGTAACCCGCCCAGTAAAATCGGCGGGTTCCCCACGCGACCGTAAGTAAATTGAAGCCACGTACCTTGACTTCTGGTTTGGAAACCTGTGCAGTGGGCGGACTGCGCACCCGCATCACAAGCTGTCAGCTGGAGGAGCCCTATTTAAAGAGGCAGTCCTCCAATGCTGCTCCTGCAGCAAACAGCCAAAATTACAGCATGGAGCAGCCCAGGGGAAAGGCTGCTCCCAGGTTTAATGATGCCTCACTCCAGGTCTTACTGGATGGGGTGAAGAGGAGGAGGGAGATCTTCTACCTGGCGGATGGGAGGAAGTGGCCTGCGTCTGCCACCAAGAAGGCCTGGCTTGAGGTGGCAGAGGAGGTCACCAGCAGCAGCAGGATACAGTGCAGGAAGCGCTTCAATGACCTAACTAGGTCAGCCAAAGTGAGCACACTTACTCATTCTCCTACACTCTGTCTTCCACATCACCGCCCCCACCCCACAACTCCTTCTGCACTGCCAACACTACTCTATCACATCACTCCTCACACCCACTCAAACCTCATCCTCAACTTACTCACCTCCCCAGTACTCATCCCACCACTAGCACTCAACCCAAACCTCATACAATCTCATGGTTCTGTCTGATCCTCACCCTCTGATGCATCTCTTTCATGGTCATCCTGACCCAACCTGCCACTACCTCTGCTGCAGCCACAGGGGATGCATCACGTATGAGTAGTAGGAAGCGTAAGGCAAAGGTTTCGTTTGCACAAAGAGGATGCACAAGGGTGTTTGACGGTTTGTCATGTTTTTTATTTATATTTGATTTTGGTTCAACTCACATTAAATATTATATTGTCACCACTATTGCCACATCTTGGCCATTCTTGACTGGCTTGTGCAGTATGTCCCTTTCATGAGGTTCTCCATGAACACCCACACTTGATGCCACCCACTGGGTCACCCTATAGTGCGTGTGTGTGTAGTTGCACAACTATTTTGTGGCGCAGCACTGTGTTGAGAAGGTCCACGTGGCAGAGGTGGACGGCATGCCTGGTGAGGCTGGTGATGTTGCTTGTCCTCGGATGAAGTGATGAATGGAGCCCCCCCCCACCCCCAATCCTGACGGTGTGAGTTTGAGGGAGTCCCCAAAGTAGGGTCTGGAGATCACTGAGACATCACTAGGCGGATGGCCAGTCGCAGTGGGGGCGGGGGGTGGGGGGTGTCTGGAGATCACGGGGAGGAAGGCAGATCACGGCAGGTTAGCTTGGGGGGCCAGGGAAAGCATTCCTGCTCCTCCTCGCCCACAGGCAGTGCTGGAAAAGCACCCACCTGCTGGATCTGGCAGTTCTCGCCTCTCTTCAGCTGCCAGGTATCCCGAGCCCTGGGAAACCCGGTCTGTAGCCGTTAAATCTAAATGCCGCCTGATTATCATATTAAAATTCCTATCCCTCCTACTCGCCCGCCCCTCTCCTACCTGTCCTGGGAGGTTAAAAATCCCCCCAATAGGTCAGATGACAGTACAAAAGGCCAACATTTTAGAAATAGACAGAATTATCAGGGGAGGCAAAAAGGAGGTGGGTTATTTTTAGATATTAGTAACCATTCCAATAGTCTAAAGCTTCCTAAAACAGCAGTGTTACACACATTGAATAAATTGTGAATTGCAGATGGGGCTTATCAATTCCTGACACAGGTTTGCAATCTTAGAAATGGATTTGTGAACCTGCTGTGAAAACACTGATCAAGCTAATTAATTGGGAAATGGATTAAATTCAAACTCACAATTTTGCAGTTTCTAATCGCTTAAAGGACTTATGTACGTCACCTACAAATGCAGGTCAGATTTGGTGCTAACAGCATGAGCAGACTGACAAACACAGCAAGAGAACAACAACGTGGTTTCTCCTCCGGCAGTGGCTTCCATCATCTTTCCTGTGAGGAGCAGAGTGTATGGGAGGCTTTGCCTCGCAGAATCTCAAAGAAGATCATATCTGAGGGAAAGATTCTACAGAGCCAGAGTGACAAATCTGGTGCTAGCAGACAATAGTTTGAAAGAAGGTTGAGGCTTTTCACAGAGGCAAATACTGAAATATGCCAAATGGCTACTAAAACCACTCCATTTATGTCTGTGAAGTTTAGAGCTGCTTTGAATTTTTTGCCAGTCGCCCGGTAATGACTTAGTGGGCATGAGGTAAAGTGTAATGTCCACCTGCATTCAAGACATGGCAGATTCACTATTCCAGAGAGTTTGCAATTCCATCCATTTCCACCCAAGTAATAGAGGTCTTTAAAATTTTGAAGGGGTTTGATAGGGTAGATGTAGAGAAGATGTTCCCACTTGAGGAGTCCAAAACTAGGGGTCATAAATATAAGATAGTCACTAATAAATCCAATAAAGAATTCAGGAGGGACTACTTTACCCAGAGAGTGGTTAGAACATGGAACTTGCTACCACATGGAGTAGCTGAGGCGAATAGCGTAGATTGCTTTAAGGGGAAGCTATATAAGTACATGAGGGAGAAAGGAATACAATGATATGCAGATAGGGTTACATGAAGTAGGGTGGGAGGAGGTTCATGTGGAGCATAAGCACCAGCACAGACCAACTGGGCCAAATGACCCGTTTCTGTGCTGTAAATTCTATGTAATTCTATGCTGGTCTGCAATGTGCTTTGCGTGTGAATGCACAACACCTGGGAATAAAACATTACATCGTCAGCAAGTCACCTTTAGTTGCACCTTTTGAAGGCAAGTGTCTGTTACCTAGCCGATAAAGAAATTCTGAGGCTTGAGATGACAGCTGCTGAAAGGCATTACAGGAGGACTGGTATGTCATCACACAGTTATATATCTATGGGTTTGGTGCCTACCTTGATGGGTTGCAGAGAAGCAAACATTTGCTGCTGGAGCTCTGCACCTCCAACTGGTCGAACCATCGTTCATTGGACGACCATGCTGTGGTCTGAAGGATTGTGGCAATTCAATCATACATTTTATAATGAATTGTGCTGTTCAATATTCACTTGGGAGGGGTTCATGCTATCTACTGCCCACCTAATGAAGGCTCAAATCGGCAGTTGGCTAATGACTAACTAATAATTATTATCCTCAAAGGGGAGGTAAGCAGGATTCTTTTTGAGATGAACTCGATACAAGATGAAATGGAAGGTTGAAACCAAGTTGATTCTTTGTAGCAGACTCAGCAATCTGAAACTTGAGCAAAGCAGGTGCACAGTATTCCAGGGCACTGTTTATGATTGACCAGCCAGCCTGCTTAAATGATGGGACTTGAGGGGATAGACATGTCATTAAGGGTTGGGAATCTTCCTACTTGTCTCCAGATAATCTAACAAGCCAATGCCCTAGCAGATAGGATGGTGTTATGTGGAGAATTAGTGGGAAACTTCCCAGTCCTTTTTGCTGATAAGCTGTACGCTTATTACCCATTAAATCTCTAGAGTGATGCGCTGTGCAGAAAAAGCCCCAACATTTCTTGGGGATTCTATCGATCTCCAGCTGTAACTATGCAGAATCTCAGCAGAACGCTAAAGATCTGGTTGCACCAGATTTCTGCCGTTTCTGGGATTTTCCTGGTTGCCTTGTAAGGGGCGGAACCACAGCCTGCCGTTTACAAGACAAATAACAGCAAGGGGCTAGGAGCTACAAGGGGTGTTCCCACTAACCTGGCTCAGTTGGAACCCAGGGTACATCTGGATCCTGGTACACCGAATGAGATGAAGTGTACTGGTGTCCACAAGGGTTGATGTGGGTCCCACCGGTGGAGTCCAGGTCAGGAATGAGGCCAGGTCTCCAAAGAAGCCTGCAGTTCTTTTCAAAGAAAAAAATCAGGATCAACCTCCTTGCTCAGGGGCCAGAGGGGAAAATGGAGATGGGGCCTGGACAACCCCTCTATGTGGGGGGAGGCCAGAATTTCCCACCGCCTGGTGCAGATGGGGACAAAGATGTGCCTATGCTAATTAGGTACCCTCGCACTAACCACACAAGCCAAGAAGAAAGAATAAGGCATTTCAGTATTTTGTCTTTAAAAAATAACAATATTGTGGAGAAACAGCTTTGATCCGAATCATTAACATTATAGAATTAATTGATTAATTAAATTTGAAGAAATACCTTCAGTGGAACTCAGGAAAGAGAACTAAGTGATGTTTCAGCTAGAAATTTTTCTTGGTGATATTATTGGACCATTACTTAATGTATTCATACGATATCCTTCAGTCCCCTATTTTAATGGAGGCATTAACCCTCCTAAGTGTTGAGTCCAATAATATCGCCAAAAGCAATTTCTAGCCTTTGATTATGTGAGCTCAATGTACTTTTAGAACTAACTTTTCCACATTTAGAGCTGTTAATTTATACGATCAACTCCATTTAGCAAAATGATTCCTGCCTTTGAAATCAATCTTTGACCTCACTGGTAAGAAATGGACAGACCCTTAATTCAGCCTTTTGGAGAAGAAAATGGACTTGAGGCCATGGCAATAAAAGTTAACATTTTGAATGTGGAGTTAAATTACACAATGAGCTAGATGGGCTGAATGGCTGTTTCTTGTTCTTTGCCGTCCCGTTACCAAGGAATAAAATAGAAAATTAGTTTTACAAGAAAGCTATTAGGGAGTTTACGAAATTTACAAATCCTGGATTCATTTAAAATTCTGATTTGAAATTTTGTGACTAGCAGGTTCCCTTTGGGTTTCCTAACTCCAGTGGGGTCAGTATTGGAGGGCATTGGCAGATGTGATCCGGGCACTGCTGGGATGGTGACCAGTGAACTTGTGGCCCCAAAGTCTTTAGGAGATGAGGTAGAGGAGCAAATTTGGCCAAGTAAGAAAGTAACTTAGCCACATTACAAAAATAAATTATTTTGGAATATATACAAAATGATAGTGCTCTAAGGCCAAATGAAGACTTTAATAGGTAGAAAGATTGGTGATAATGTAAAAATGTTTGTAGAAATCTGGAAACCCAAAGGGAACCTGCTAGTCACAAAATTTCAAATCAGAATGTTAAATGAATCCAGGATTTGTAAATTTCGTAAACTCCCTAATAGCTTTCTTGTAAAACTAATTTTCTATTTGCTTCCTTGGTGACGGGACGACAAAGAACACGAAAAAGCCATTCAGCCCATCTAGCTCATTGTGTAATTTAACTCCACATTCAAAATGTTAACTTTTATTGCCATGGCCTCAAGTCCATTTTCTTCTCCAAAAGGCTGAATTAAGGGTCTGTCCATTTCTTACCAGTGAGGTCAAAGATTGATTTCAAAGGCAGGAATCATTTTGCTAAATGGAGTTGATCGTATAAATTAACAGCTCTAAATGTGGAAAAGTTAGTTCTAAAAGTACATTGAGCTCACATAATCAAAGGCTAGAAATTGCTTTTGGTGATATTATTGGACTTTAACACTTAGGAGGTTTAATGCCTCCATTATAATAGGGGACTGAAGGATATCGTATGATTACATTAAGTAATGGTCCAATAATATCACCAACAAAAATTTCTAGCTGAAATATCACTTAGTTCTCTTTCCTGAGTTCCACTGAAGGTATTTCTTCAAATTTAATTAATCAATTAATTCTATAATGTTAATGATTCGGATCAAAGCCGTTTCTCCACAATATTGTTATTTTTTAAAGACAAAATACTGAAATCCCTTATTCTTTCTTCTTGGCTCAATGACTTAACACCCAGAACTCTCCGTGTTGCCTGTCTTGGAACCCCATCCACTATTGTGTCTTTCTGCAGTACAATGGCCCAAGCACCAATGGTGATCTCACCAATGACTCACAGAGTGCCATTACCAATTTGTTCAATTTCTTTTATGTAGATCTGCCAATACACTGCACATTCTATTTCCTTGGGCAATCACTGTTATACACACACTTTCAACATTTAGTCATCTAGCAAAGCCAAGTAATTTTTCTGCTGTACTTAGTTAATAATATATCTTTTATTGCTTAATCTTATCAGTTTTTGCATCAGTTTTCATTGCCATAGAATATTCCATATTAGGTTTTATGAAAAAGCATTTGTCATTCACCTGTCCAGTTGTTAAATCATTGTAGAATACTTCCAACTATATCCTTCCTTTCAGAGGATCCTACTTTCCTACAGAATTTGATATTTTCTGCAAACTGACTGCTGGCTTGCCTCAGTTGCTGATATTCTTGCTAAAAGTTGTGCGGTTAATCCTGTATCAGGTTTAGAGTTCATAATCTCAGTTAACACTCCAGTGCAGTACTGAGATTGCTGCTGTGTTGAAGATGCCATCTATCACATTAAATATGAAACTGAAATGCTGTCTACCTGTTCCAATGGATAAGAATGATCATGTAACACCATTTGAAGAAAAACATGGTTTTAAAGTGGGGCTTAAATGGATGTGATGTCAACGAATGGCCACTCTGCCTACCTGTTCCTGCCGGTGTGAGGCTTGAGTGATATTAAGGCCTGGGCCTCATTGACATGCCTCCGGGGAGCTGTGGGTGCCAAGCAGGACCCCTGCTGCAGTTTGGCGGTTCTGGGAGGGTGGGAAATCAGCAAACTTCCATGCAAGTTGGGTCTGGGGGAGGGAGTTGATCTCAGGGTGGCCTTGAATGGGTCGGCAGTGGGGCTAGAATTTTTCTGGTTCCTTGGGTTGTTTTTTGACCACTAGTTAAAAATGTTACAATTGGGCGGAGGGTGTGTGGCGATCGCTCTGCCTATTTCTAATTGAGAATTGCAATCGGGGTCCTACAACCAGGTAAATACGATGCATATTTATGTTGCCTTCTGCCTGTTTCAGGCAGGCGGGCTGCTTGCTGATTTACAGGCTTGCCTGAAAATTGCATCGGGGTCCTTGGGCGTTAATGGGGCAGTGGAGGTGCCCCTCCAATATTCAATTGCGGGCTGTCCATTTTTCAGGCGAGAAACGGGTAGCCAGAGGTTGAAAATTGCCTCCTTGGGGTGCTCCTGTTGCCTTATCCAAAATTCTCTCTCAAACAATTTACCTTTCATTTAAAAAAAAGTGCATAAAATCTGTATGTCCCGTCTGCTACATTTCAGATGCTGCACTTCCCGTGTCACACTTTGGCATCACATTTTCTGATATGCAAATTTATAGTAGCAGATAGGCTTAAAATTAATATTTATGAATCATCAACAAATCAGAATTCTAATTAGGAGAAGTCAGCAAAATCTACTCTGAGTTGCGAATTTCCAGAACTAGCTGGTCGATTTACCGTTTGCTTTGCACAAACGTCCTCTCGTCCTTAGCCTCCGTGTTATTTTTAAGATTTGGATTTGCACGTTAATTGCCCAGTGGCTAAGGGAATTACTAATTATTGGCTTTCCTGTCTGTTTTCAGCAAAAGGCTTCGAAATTTCTTTCCAATATTTTTCACTAGAGATGTGCATCCCTATTTCCACATGTCTATGACATATTTACGACCCCAATGCCATTTTGGTCCAAATCAGTGAGATAATCGCTTAGTGCTAAACCTGTCCACTAGTTATAGAATCATAGAAAGGTTACAGCATGGAAGGAGGCCATTCAGCCTATCGAGTCCATGCCGGCTCTGTGCACGAGCAATCCAGCTAGTCCCACTGCCTCGCCCTATCCCGTAACATTTTTTCGTTTCAAGTACTTATCCAGTTCCCTTTTGAAGGCCATGATTGAATCTGCCTCCAC
Source organism: Heptranchias perlo (assembly GCF_035084215.1). NCBI lineage: Eukaryota > Metazoa > Chordata > Chondrichthyes > Hexanchiformes > Hexanchidae > Heptranchias > Heptranchias perlo. Next base: position 28,231,331 of record NC_090345.1, read on the forward strand.
CACTCCCTCGGGCAGTGCATTCCAGATCCTAACCACTGGCTGTGTAAAAAGGTTTTTCCTCATATCACCTTTGGTTCTTTTGCCAATCACCTTAAGTCTACGCCCTCTGGCTCTTGACCCTCCCGCCAATGGGAACAGTTTCTCTCTATCTACTCTGTCTAGACCCTTCATGATTTTGAATCCCTCCATCAAATCTCCTCTGCACCCTCTCTAAGGCCTTCACATCCTTCCTAAAGTGCGGTGCCCAGAACTGGACACAATACTCCAGTTATGACCGAACTAGTATTTTATAAAGGTTCAACATGACTTCCTTTTGTACTCTATGGGCTCAATTTTCAAACGGAGCCGGGAAGGGGGCAGGGGGGTCAATTTGAGGTCAGGAAACCTATTAGTACGGGTTTCCCGGACGTCCTTACGATTTTGAAGTAAGGACGTCTTTTATTTTTTTTGGTCGGTTTCCCATCCGACTGGCCAGCTGATTGACAGGCTGGTCTCAGTCGGACGGGAGACCAGCCAGGGAGAGGACGTCTGCAGGTAAGTCTTCAGATCAGTCTTTGTTTGCATTGATTGGGGGGTGGAACGGGGGGGGCAAGGGGCACGGGTGGGCATAGGTGGGCACGGGTGGGCATGGGGTCGCGAGTCATGGGGGGGGCGGGATTGGGGGTCATCGCGGGAGTCCGCGATCGTTGAGGGGGAGGGTCGGGGGTTGGAGGATCAGGGTCGGGGTCGGAGGGTCAGGGTCGGAGGATCGGGGTCAGGGTCGGAGGATTGGGGTTGGGGGATCGGGGTTGGATGATAGGGGTTGGGATCGGAGGGGGAGGATCGGGGTCAGGGGAGGAGGATTGGGGTCAGAGGGGGAGGATTGGGGTCAGAGGGAGAGGATGGGGGTTGGAGTCGGGGGTCCGCGATCGGGGAGTTCCGCGATCGGGCGTGTCCGCGATCGGTGGGTGGGGTGGGGGGGGGGGGTCAGTGCAGGTAGGCTTGTTGGGCCTGGGGGAAGCACGCCTGCTCCTCCGGGCCCACAAGCTGTGCCTTTCTAGGTACTTACCTGCAGTCTCGGGCCTTTTCGCACGAGGCTTAAAACAGAAGGCTCGGGAATCCCGACCCCCAGGGTTGAAATGGGGAATTAGTTAAAAATGGAGGTCTGAAGCCTCCTTGAAAGGTTTTAAGGCCCAACCCGCCTCATGGGAGCGGGTTGGTCACCCGCCCCTCGTCCCACCCCTGTGAAAGACAGTTGGAGGTGGGTTGGGGGCAGGTCTGAAATGGTGGCAATTTTCAATGCCTCCCCCGCCCCCAATCCACCCTTTTTTACTTTTATAATTGAGCCCTATGCCTCTATTTATAAAACCCCGGACTCTGTATGCTTTTTTATCCGCTTTCTCAACCTGCCCTGCCACTTTCAACGATTTGTGCACATATACCCCCAGGTCCCTATGTTCCTCTAACCCTTTTAGAATTGTGCCCTCTAGTTTATTTTGCCTCTCCTCGTTCTTCCTACCGAAATGCATCACCTCGCATTTTTCCGGGTTAAACTTCATCTGCCACGTGTCCGCCCATGCCACCAGAGTGTCTTGAAATCTATCACTATCCTCCTCACTGTTTATTACCCTTCCAAGTTTTGTGTCATCTGCAAATTTTGAAATTGTGCCCTGTACTCCCAAGTCCAAGTCATTGATATATATCAAAAAAAGCAGTGATCCCAGCACCAACCCCTGGGTTACACCACTGTACACCTCCCTCCAGTCTGAAAAACAACCATTCACCACTACTCTCTGTTTCCTGTCATTTAGCCAATTCTGTATACATGTTGCTACTGCCCCTTCATTCCATGGGCCGCAATCTTAATAGGAAGCCTACCATTTTTGAAAATCCACATACACCACATCAACTACATTGCCCTCATATACCCTCACTGTTACCTCATCAAAAAACTCTATCAAGTTGGTTAAACACAATTTGCCTTTAACAAATCCGTGCTGGCTTTCCCTAATCACTCTTTCAAGTGACTGTTAATTCTGTCCCGGGTGGTACAGGTGGTATGGATGGTATAGGCGAAAAATGGTAGATTCCAGTGCTATTTAAAAAGGCATTCATGGCAATTAGTTGGATCACTGAAATCATTTGCGAGACATCTTGCTTGCATTACTTTTTTTTGTTTTAAAATTGCTGCACTTTTGTTTATAAGTGGCACAATACCTTCAGGAAGCTCAAGAAGGTACTGGTTACTTCAGAAAATGCAAATCATTTTGGCCACTCCGTTCTAGCTTGAGGAAGAGGAGGATGAAAAGCAATAGTAGCAAAAGGTGGGGGACCTCGTGGAACTGCAGTTGGAGCTCCAGGGAGTCCACAAAGTAGGAGAGATTGCAGACATCCTTAGCATGCTCATATGGTCTATTGGCTCATTCACCTATCTCCAGTTTTCTGAGGAGCAGTGTGTAAGGAGGCTGCACTTCTCCATGGAGGCTGGCACAGACCTATGTTGCCTCTTACAACATGATCTGCAACCAACTGCCACCACTAGCAATGCATTGCCCATTGCAGTCAAAGTAATGACGTCCCTCAACCTTTTGGCCTCAAGCTCTTCCAGGCTGCAACAGGGGATATCAACATCAGTCAGTCTGCAGTCTATGCTTATGTCCAGCAGATGACTAATGCCCCTTTTGCACCAATTCATCACTTTCACAAATAATACAATTTGTGTTGCCTGATCGGGTAATGTGGTGTGTGTATTATTTCCAAAATCTATACTGACCAGCTGGATGTAATTAAAGACCAGACAGCAAATTTTCTGTTCAGGTAAGCTGTAACAGAACCACAGTATAAGCAGGACTTTAAATATAGTTAATATTTCTTGGTGATAGAAATGAGAATTGCTCTACAGTAGAATTCAAGTTCTCCTAAAGGTGGACATCTGAGAAAGAGCTCTCATCTCTCGTTCAAGACATCTGCTTCTGGAAAATAGGGAGGAGGAGGAAGTAGAAGAAATGAGTAAGAAGTTAGACTATGTAGACTGAAGGTGGATCAAAGAAGCTATTCCTGAGAACAGTTATCTTGAGATCCTTGAAGCTCTCCATCACTGGTTTGCATATGACAAATTGAGACAAGCATTCGATGTTGAGCAGCAATTCAACCCCAAACATTTACAGACTGAAAACTCAGATCTGAGTCAAAGTGAACAGGACTTGAAATGATGGTGATATTCAATGGCACTAATTGGGAGACTGTTGAATCTCTGACTGTTCCAAAGACAGATGAATGAATATAGAGATTGGGAGAGGAAACTTTTCAAAGAAAGGCTGTGGAGGTAATCATCGAATCGCAATGGATCGTGACGTATAAAAGTTTTCTTTTAAAAAATTCACTGTCTGGCAGCAGTGGAAAATTCTGAGCTTCAAGTGAGATGTGGACATAACTTCTGATAACTGGATCTTGACAGTCTTTCCTGTCTTCTACAGGGCGTGTAGATATTTAGGATCTATTTGATATGTCAGTAAAGATCAGAGCATTCAGATTGTGGTTTAGCAGCTGTCTTATCCAGTGCACTAACTTATATCAGTTTGTTAGTTCGGCGGCTAAATTTCCTTAAGTGGGTCAAGCTTGCAACAGTGCCAACACTGCAGCATGAAATGACAAATGACTTCAGGTGAGCCTGGAATTGCTCTGCAAACATGGAGGCAAAGTCTCCCGAGTAACTGTATAATTCATAGTTTTTGACTTGTGTGAGAAGGATGAGACCAACGCTGTGTGCAACCTTCCACTGAGCAGAGCAGGAAGCAAGCTCTTCTTATTGAAAGACACAAACCACCTGGATAGCAAGAACTGAACAGAATCACTACCAGAACTGGAATTGGGAAAGCCCCTAAATTCAGGTTGTTCTGGTTGAATTGTGTTTTATCTACCTATCTTGATATTCTGCCATTATAATGTAGAATATTTGAATGGCTAGCTAAAAGTAGCAGGGCAAACTCCTCCAAGGCTTTAAAGTTTTGTCATTTATCTTTAGCAAGAGGGTCAGTTTCAAATGTCATGTTGGCCAAGGATAGGAACTTCAGAGATAACAAGGGCAGATGTGGAAGCAAAAATCTCACAGTTACTTATTCAGGAGGTGAATATGAAACAATTACAGATATCTCCCAAACAGGAGTGAAGGCAAGAAAATTATGGAAACAGTAGATTAATGGTGCATAGGCATGATCTGATGATAAATATGATCAGTCTTAGAATATGGGTCAAAAAAGATAAGAGGTTTGAGCTGTGCACCAACAGTAATATTTATTTGTGAAAGACATTATGGAAGAGCAAGCATAACAGACAAGCATCTCCAACAAGTAAGTGACAAAGTAAACAATCTGGACTGATTTCTTGGGTTCTCAAAGCTTCAAACTAAAATGGGGCGATTTTTGAGTCCTGCGTATGTTAGGCAGGCAGTGGGCAGGGCATCCACTATGCCCGCCCGATGATGTCAGTTGGAGGCCCGACCATGAAAATTGGAATATTTAAACCAGTGCTGACAGGCAGATCACCATTGGGTGAGGTGGGGGAGGGGAGGATTAGAATCCATTGGCTGCTCTATGAAGCTGAGCTGCAAGTGTGTAATTAAATGTTCTTATCGGGGAGCGGGCAGGAAATTGGACATGAAGCTGAGTTCGGATCGGTCAAGGCCCTGTGGGTGGCGGAGCGGGCCCTGGGGTTGAGTGGCCGGGTCCTGCTCCTACTTCTTGTGTTCTTTAGATTTGAGGTTAGGATCAGATCAGCCATGATCTTATTGAATGGCGGAGCAGGCTCGAGGGGCCGATTGGCCTACTCCTGCTCCTATTTCTTATGTTCTTATGAGGCAATCCCAGTGGGGCCATAGAGAGACTGGCAGAGCACAGGAAGATTTTTGTGGTGCCAGCAGGAGCATTCATGGCACAAAAATCATGGGCACAGCATCTTTTTTGGGCTTTTCGGAGAGGCCTGCAGTGATCCCTTTAAGCACGGCTGATTCGGCCGCTCAACATTCAGTTTCACTGGGTGAAGCACGCTCTCCGCATAGCAGAAGACCAAATTGCATTGGGATCCTACAGACAGCGAATGACCCCCATTTAAATATTTTAATGATTTTAAATCATGTCAGGCAGGCCTCTGGCAGCAACTGGCAAGTCGGTATTTTTAACAAAATTTTCATTTGCTTACCACCCCCATTCACAGTGAAAAACGGGGCGGTAGGGAGACAAAAATCACCCCCATACTATTTTTTTTCCGAGATGATTCTAAAGTAGTGGCATGCTGTCAAACACAGAATCAGGACGAAAAAAGATATGGAACTGCAGGACATACATACATCACTTTTCTACTGGGTAACCTCAGCTCTTTTCATTTATCAGTGAAGTGTCTTGATCCTGACTTGTGGCTGCAAGCTCAGGTGCGTAGCCCAAAGTTTAATGTCTTTTAAATGTCCATTTGCCACTAGGAACATTATGGAAACCCCTATACACCAGCACCGAATGATCTTGACTAAGTATCAAGTACTGGAAAAAATGCACTACTAGGACAACCCAGAACAATACTCAGCCCAGAAGAATAATGGTGCCTGATGTAAAGGTAACCTATGAGGGCAGGTCAAACTTTGAAAAAAGTTGTGATTAATTGAACAGTCATTGTATAGATACAGTCACGCTGCCCACAATGAAATGGAGCAACAGAAAAGCAGTTGGCAGTCAAGAACAGAAATTTAGGCTGGGACACCAACCAAGGCATATACACATATGGATAAGAGTCAATACAGTCTCAGGCTGAGTATACACTAAACTTGTCTCTTATGAATTATTTAGAAAAGAGATTTTACTTTTCATAGATGGAAGGAGAGAAGAATAGTAGGGGTAATTTTTTGGAGACCTTAAATAAATGGAGAATGGAGAGAACATTTTCTTATGTGGTATATGTGGTATAAATGGCATACTGTACAATCTCGGCTAATAAGAAGCACTCAATTAAAATGTCTTTTCAGAGAAGCAGTACTTGTAAATTAGCTTTGTATTTATCAGATCCCACTGAGTATGAAGTAATGTATAAAATATTGATGCACTAAATGGCTGCCATTATTTACTTTCTGCCAGCGTTTGAAACAAAGTGCTTCACTGCTCCTAAAAATCTGGTAACATAGAAACATAGAAAATAGGAGCAAGAGTAGGCCATTCGGCCCCTCAGGCCTGCTCCGCCATTCAAAATGATCATGGCTGATCATCTAACTCAGTACCCTGTTCCCGCTTTTTCCCCATATCGCTTGATCTGTTAAGAAATGCATCTATCTCCTTCTTGAATACAACTAATGACTTGGCCTCCACTGCCTTCTGTGGTAGAGAATTCCACAGGTTCACCACCCTCTGAGTGAAGAAATTTCTCCTCATCTCGGATCTAAATGGCATACCCCATATCCTGAGACTGTGACCCCTGGTCCTGGACTCCCCAGCCATCGGGAACATCCTCCCTGCATCTAGTCTGTCTAGTCCTGTTAGAATTTTATATGTTTCGATGAGATCACCTCTCATTCTTCTAAACTCTGTGAATATAGGCCTAGTCGACCCAATCTCTCCTCATACGTCAGTCCTGCCATCCCAGGAATCAGTCTGGTAAACCTTTGTTGCACTCCCTCCATGGCAAAGACCTCCTTCCTCAGATAAGGAGACTAAAACTGCATACAATACTCCAGATGTGGTCTCACCAAGGCCCTGTATAACTGCAGTAAGACATCCCTGCTCCTGTACTCAAATCCTCTTACAATGAAGGCCAACATACCATTCGCCTTCCTAACTGCTTGCTGGACCTGAATGCTCGCTTTCAGCGACTGGTGTACAAGGATCCCAGGTCTCGTTGCACCTCCCCTTTTCCCAATCTATCACCATTCAGATAATAATCTGCCTTTCTGTTTTTACAACCAAAGTGGATAACCTCACATTTATCCACGTTATACTGCATCTGTTATGTTCTGCCCACTCACCCAACTTGTCTAAATCACACTGGAGCCTCTTTGCATCCCCCTCACAGCTTACATTCCACCCCAGCTTTGTGTCATCTGCAAACTTGGAAATGTTACATTTAGTTCCCTCATCCAAATCATTGATATATATTGTGAATAGCTGGGGCCCAAGCACTGATCCCTGCGGTTCCCCACTAGTCACTGCCTGCCACCCGGAAAAAGACCCGTTTATTCCTACTCTCTGTTTCCTGTCTGTCAACCAATTCTCAATCCATGCCAGTATATTGCCCCCAATCCCATGTGCTTTAACTTTGCACACTAACCTCTTGTGTGGGACCTTATCAAAAGCCTTCTGAAAATCCAAATACACGACATCCACTGGTTCTCCCCTATCTATTCTACTAGTTACATCCTCAAAAAACTCCAGTAGATTTGTTAAGCATGATTTCCCTTTCATAAACCCATGCTGACTTTGTCCAATCCCGTTAATGCCCTCCAAGTGTTCTGTATCACATCTTTTATAATAGACTCTAGCATTTTCCCCACTACTGATGTTAGGCTAACTGGTCTGTAATTCCCTGTTTTTTCTCTCCCTCCTTTTTTAAATAGTGGGGTTACATTTGCCACCCTCCAATCTGTAGGAACTGTTCCAGAGTCTATAGAATTTTGGAAGATGATCACCAATGCATCCACTATTTCAAGGGCCACTTGCTTTAGTGCTCTGGGGTGTAGATTATCAGGCCCTGGGGATTTGTCAGCCTTTAGCCCCATTAATTTCCCTAGCACTATTTTCTTACTAATACTGGTTTCCTTCAGTTCCTCCCTCTCACTAGACCCTTGGTTCCCGAACATTTCTGGCAGGTTATTTGTGTCCTCCTTAGTGAAGACAGAACCAAAGTATGTGTTTAATTGTTCTGCCATTTCTTTGTTCCCCATTATAATTTCCCCTATTTCTGACTGTAAGGGGCCTACATTTGTCTTCATTAATCTTTTTCCCTTGACATATTTATAGAAGCTTTTACAGTCAGTTTTTATGTTCCCTGCTAGTTTACTCTCATACTCTATTTTTCCCCTCTTAATCAATCTCTTTGTCCTCCTTTGCTGAATTCTAAACTGCTCCCAATCCTCAGGCTTGCTGCTTTTTCTGCCAATTTGATATGTCTCCTCTTTGGATCTAATACTATCCCTAATTTCTTTTGTAAGCCACGGTTGAGCCACCTTTCCTTTTTTATTTTTGCGCCAGACAGGAATGAATGATTGTTGTAATTCTTGCACACGTTCTTTAAATATTAGCCATTGCCTATCCACCGTCATCCCTCTTAGTAAAGTTCCCCAATCTATCATAGCCAACTCGCACCTCATACTTTTGTAATTTCCTTTATTTAGATTCAGGACCCTAGTTTCAGATTCAACTACTTCACTCTCCATCTTAATGAGGAATTCTATCATGTTATGGTTGCTCTTCCCTAAGGGACCCCGCACAACAAGATTGTTAATTAATCCTTTCTCATTGCACAATACCCAGTCTAGGATCACCTGTTCTCTAGTTGGTTCCTCAACGTATTGGTCTAGAAAACCATCATGTACACACTCCGGGAATTCCTCCCCCACAGTATTATTATTGCTAATTTGGTTTGACCAATCTATATGTAGATTAAAGTCACCCATGATTATAGTTGTACCCTTCTTGCATGTGTCTTTAATTTCCTGTTTAATGCCCTCCTCTACATCTCCACTATTGTTTGGGGGCTAATAGACAACACCCACCAACGTTTTCTGTCCCACTTGGTGTTTCTTAGCGCCACCCATATAGATTCCACATCACGATTTTCCGAGCCAATATCCTTCCTCACTATTGCATTGATTTCCTCCTTTACTAACAATGGGGTAAAGTTGTATTCTACAACCCCGTGAAGAATATGAGCAACACTTGAGACTTCAGGAATACTAGTTTACTGATGGTGCTGCACTTATGCCATCCTTTGTTACTCATGGAGGTTTATTCAATCAAGTGATAATTATTGGCACAGTCATGTGGCGGCAAAACGCGCTTATGTGTTATGTTCTAGGATGGGTACTGGATTGAAAAATAGTTTCTTTAATTTAAGGTGGGAGAGAAGTAGGTAAGGCATTGATAGCAAAGGTAGACAGTGTTAAATAGAAGAGATGAGATGTGCTCTGATGCTCCTTGCAGCAGCAACTGAGGAGCTCTCTGAGTGAAGGCCATTGTGATGTTCTCCTCCATGTAGTTCTGCCTCCAAAGCAGCAAGGACCAACGACAGAAATCTCAGGTATGCCAACATCAGGTGACTTAGTAATTTGCTGTCTAAATTTTGGGGGTAAATCTACACTAGCGCATATTCACTTAAATCCAGGAAACTCGAGCGTGCTAGTCTTTTGCTTGAGGGGTGGAGCTATCTAAATGAGCGGCAAAGGGTTTTGGGCAGATGTATCTCGGAAGCAGCACAAACGATCAAGGTAACTTGTGCGTTGCTATGCTTTGGCATAAAACCAACGTGACTAAGTTGGATCTCTTCAAAACAAAACGGCGCAACTTTGTTCTTATGCCCAAACTTTTCAGGCATTTCCAAGCCATAATTTTCAGGGTACAGTAGCATAATGGTTATGTTACTGGACTAGTAATCCAGAGGCCGGGACTAAAAATCCGGAGTCATGAGTTCAAATCCCGCCACGGCAGCTGGCGAATTTAAATTCAATTAGTTAAATTCAATTAATTAAATAAAAAATCTGGAATTAAAACACTAGTATCAGTAATGGTGGCCATGAAACTACCGGATTGTTGTAAAAACCCATCTGGTTCACTAATGTCCTTTAGGGAAGGAAACCTGCTGTCCTTACCCGGTCTGGCCGATATGTGACTCCAGACCCACAGCAATGTGGTTGATTCTGAATTGCCCTCTGAAATGGCCTAGCAAGCCACTCAGTTGTAAAATCTCGCTACGAAAAGTCATAATAAGAATAAAACCGGACGGACCACCCGGACACGACAACGGCAAACCAAGCCCAGTTGACCCTGCAAGGTCCTCCTTACTAACATCTGGGGACTTGTGCCAAAATTGGGAGAGCTGTCCCACATACTAGTCAAGCAACAACCTGACATAGCCATACTCACAGAATCATACCTTACTTGACCTCGTCCTCACCAATCTACCTGTCGCAAATGCATCTGTCCATGACAGTATTGGTAGGACTGACCACCGCACAGTCCTCGTGAAGACAAAGTCCTGTCTTCGCACTGAGGACACCATCCAACGTGTTGTGTGGCACTACCACCGTGCTAAATGGGATAGATTCAGAACAGATCTAGCAGCTCAAAACTGGGCATCCATGAGGCACTGTGGGCCATCAGCAGCAGCAGAATTGTATTCCAGCACAATCTGTAACCTCATGGCCCGGCATATTCCTCACTCTACCATTACCAACAAGCCAGGGGATCAACCCTGGTTCAATGAGGAGTGTAGAAGAGCATGCCAGGAGCAGCACCACGCGTTCCTAAAAATGAGGTGCCAACCTGGTGAAGCTACAACTCAGGACTACATGCATGCTAAACAGTGGAAGCAACATGCTATATACAGAGCAAAGCGATTCCACAACCAACGGATCAGAACAAAGCGCTGCAGTCCTGCCACATCCAGTTGTGAATGGTGGTGGACAATTAAACAACTAACAGGAGGAGGAGGCTCTGCAAACATCCCCATCCTCAATGATGGCGGAGTCCAGCACGTGAGTGCAAAAGTCAAGGCTGAAGCGTTTGCAACCATCTTCAGCCAGAAGTGCCGTAGTGGATGATCCATCTCGGCCTCCTCCCGATATCCCCACCATCACAGAAGCCAGTCTTCAGCCAATTCGATTCACTCCACGTGATATCAAGAAACGGCTGAGTGCACTGGATACAGCAAAGGCTATGGGCCCCGACAACATCCCAGCTGTAGTGCTGAAGACTTGTGCTCCAGAAGGAGCTGTGCCTCTAGCCAAGCTGTTCCAGTACAGCTACACCACTGGCATCTACCCGACAATGTGGAAAATTGCCCAGGTATGTCCTGTCCACAAAATCCAATCCGGCCAATTACCGCTCCATCAGTCTACTCTCAATCATCAGCAAAGTGATGGAAGGTGTCGTTGACAGTGCTATCAAGTGGCACTTACTCACCAATAACCTGCTCACCGATGCTCAGTTTGGGTTCCGCCAGGACCACTCAGCTCCAGACCTCATTACAGCCTTGGTCCAAACATGGACAAAAGAGCTGAATTCCAGAGGTGAGGTGAGAGTGACTGCACTTGACATCAATGCAGCATTTGACCGAGTATGGCACCAAGGAGCACTAGTAAAATTGAAGTCAATGGGAATCAGGGGGAAAACTCTCCAGTGGCTGGAGTCATACCTAGCACAAAGGAAGATGGTAGTGGTTGTTGGAGGCCAATCATCTCAGCCCCAGGACATTGCTGCAGGAGTTCATCAGGGCTGTGTCCTCGGCCCAACCATCTTCAGCTGCTTCATCAATGACCTTCCCTCCATCATAAGGTCAGAAATGGGGATGTTCGCTGATGATTGCACATTGTTCAGTTCCATTCGCAACCCCTCAAATAATGAAGCAGTCTGAGCCCGCATGCAGCAAGAGCTGGACAACATCCAGGCTTGGGCTCATAAGTGACAAGTAACATTCGCGCCAGATAAGTGCCAGGCAATGACCATCTCCAACAAGAGAGAGTCTAACCACCTCCCCTTGACATTCAACGGCATTACCATCTCCGAATCCCCCACCATCAACATCCTGGGGACCACCACTGACCAGAAACTTAACTGGACCAGCCATATAAATACTGTGGCTACAAGAGCAGGTCAGAGGCTGGGAATTCTGCGGCGAGTGACTCACCTCCTGACTCCCCAAAGCCTTTCTACCATCTACAAGGCACAAGTCAGGAGTGTGATGGAATACTCTCCACTTGCTTGGATGACTGCAGCTCCAACAACACTCAAGAAGCTCGACACCATCCAAGATAAAGCAGCCCGCTTGATTGGCACCCCATCCACCACCCTAAACATTCACTCCCTTCACCACCGGCGCACAGTGGCTGCAGTGTGTACCATCCACAGGATGCACTACAGCAACTCACCAAGGCTTCTTCGACAGCACCTCCAAAACCCACGACCTCTACCACCTAGAAGGACAAGAGCAGCAGGCACATGGGAACAACACCTCCAAGTCACACACCATCCTGACTTGGAAATATATCGCTGTTCCTTCATCGTCGCTGGGTCAAAATCCTGGAACTCCCTTCCTAACAACACTGTGGGAGAACCGTCACCACAGGGACTGCAGCGGTTCAAGAAGGCGGCTCACCACCACCTTCTCAAGGGCAATTAGGGATGGGCAATAAATGCCGGTCTCGCCAGCGACGCCCACATCCCATGAACGAATAAAAAAAAAATTGAGGAAAATACCAGTCGTTGATACTAGCATTTACATGAAAATGTGCAAGGTATGTTGATTATGCATACATTACAGGAAGGGGGTAAGATGTGATCTTGGTCTGTCGAAAATGTAAGCAATATAGAGGTACTAAGAACAGATAACATTATTTAAAAGTTAGTAAGATTGTTTATAGGAATACTCCAGGGAAGGTTCACAAAAGTCATATTCTTGAGCCTCAGCTGACCGTAGGAAACTAAGTTTAAAGCTATCTGCATTTCATATATTTTCCTTTCTAATATATGATGGATGATTGCAAGCATGAAAAGTGTAAAGCAACTGCCTGCTGGTACGGTAGTATTTTGTTATAATGTGGCTATTATTTCATAATATGGTTATTAGAAGATTTAATTTCAAGTCATTGCTTGGCTCAGCATTGAAGAAGATTTGAGCACACGCAAATCTCCTGTCATTTTCAACTGCCACTGTGCTCTGAAAATGAGTGCAAGATAAAGAAAGCGGTTGTAGCAGCTATTAAAATGTAAAATATGGACTGCAGATAAGTTTCAACTTAATTTTGTACTGTGCAAACTGTGAGATACTGGAGTAAAACTCACAACAACAATTTGTGTGAACCTTCCCCAGAGTATTTCTTTAAGGGAAGTAAAAGAGAAAGAAAAATGTATTCATATGATGATAGCAAAATATGTTATGCCAGTGAGGAATGCGTATTTATCTTGTGAGTAAAGGCAGGGCTCTTGGAAGAGTCATGGGAGGGAAACAAAAAGGTAAAGTAAAGAATCATCAAGGTAAAAGAGTGAGTTATTTAAGGGAATAGAAATATTAAATAGTTTTATCGCCTTGAACTATGTGAGGATGGAAAAAGTGGGCAGAATCATATTGTTGTTTTTGTATCTTTACACTTTTCCCTTGGAGAATAGTGTGAAGTAGAATCTTAGAATCTTACAGCACAGAATGAGACCATTCAGCCCATTGTACCTGTGTCGGCTCTTTGAAAGAGCTACTAATTAGTCCCACTCCCCTGCTCTTTCCCTATGGCCCTGCAAATTTTTCCTTTTCAAGTATCAAAACCCTTCATAATTTTGAATGCCTCTATTAAATCTCCTTCTTTCCTCTCAGGAGAACAATCCCAGCTTCTCTAGACTCTCCACGTAACTAAAGTCCCGCATCCCTGGTATCATTCTAGTAAATCTTCTCTGACATCCTTCCTAAAGTGTGGTGCCCAGAATCAAACACAATGCTCCAGCTGTGGTCTAACGAGTGATTTATAAAGGTTTATCATAACTTCCTTGCTTTTGTTCTCTATGCCTCTATTTATAAAGCCAAGGATCCTGTATGTTTTTTAACAGCCTTATCAACTTGTCCTGCCACTTTCAGAGAATTGTGTATGTGAACCCTAGGTCTCTCTGTTCCTGCACCCCCTTTAAAATTGTACCATTTAGTTCATATTGCCTCTCTTTGTTCTTCTGTCCAAAACGCATCATGCAGTAGTGGATGAATTCACAGGATGATCTGACAGGTCATGATGTGAACACTCCTTCCATGGCCCTAACCACCTTTATACCAGCCGATAGGGTGATTCATTCTTCATGGTGGAGGGCTTTATAGGGTCCTACAACCTATACAATGAGAGAGGCCACACACACAGCACAAGTATCCCTCGGATGTCAACCCAGATTACAGAGTCAGAGCTTCAGTCTCTACTCGCTGGAACCACCTGGAGCCGGGTTCAAATCCTGGACCTACTGACTCAGAGGTGGGAATGCCACCACTAAGCAAATAGCTCACTCCAATGTCATAGTTATGGAGGATGAAAAGGAAGAAATACAATTGTGAAAAGGCCAAAAGAACAACTTTGTGAGCAGTGACATATCAACAAAGGTTAACTGCATTAATGGGGAAATTGTGGGACAAAGATTGCAACAAACAAAAACATCAGCTTACCTCCAGAGGCCCATTTATTGCAATTTTCGGGTGGGTCTTGATTCAGGTGGCCAGCTCTCCCATTCAAAACTGGCGGGACCCAATTAACATATTAAAATGAGGGTCCAATGCTGTATTCAAGATCAGAAGGCCATTTTTAACTGACTCGGTGCTGCCACTGCTACTTCCTAAACCCACCCACAAATCATGGGTGGTTCAGGGCGGGAGGGGGCCAGTTCCAGTACCACCTAAATGCTCTCATTTAAATTGCTGTAAATGTTTGACAGACATCATGCTGTTAGTTCACAGTTGTTTTTGAGCACAGATTTGCTGTTTTTTTTGCTCGTAGTAGCTAGACAACCTTCAGGAAGCTTAAGGAGGTACTGGCTATTTCTGAAAAAGTGAATCCTTTTGGCCATTCCATTCTAGCTCGAGGAAAAGGAGGAAGAGGAGCAGCAGCAACAGGTGGAAGGAACACATGGAATTCTAGCTGCAGGGACACTACAGAGAAGAAAGAGAGCTTGCCGTCATCCCGACTCTCTCTATAGGGTGCATAGACCCAGAGTGTCATACCTGCAGTTCTCAGAGGAACAGGGCGTGAGGAGGCTGCACTTTTCCAATGAAGCTGTGACAGAACTGTGTCACCTCCTGCAACCAGACCTGCATCCCACGGCCACAACTGGCACTGTATTGCCTGTTAAAGTGACTGCATCCCTCATCTTCTTTACCTTTCAGCTCCTTCCAGGCATGTGGTCACCTCAATGGATGCTGCAGCTGGGCCCTTCCTGCAGTAGTGTGTAGCAACAACAATAGCATCTGTCAGGGATAGTCACACTGGGGTCTGGGCTCAAACATCTCCAGCTTGGACAGGCCGAGAAACTGAATGGATAGGGGCTTTTACAGTCTCGTAGATCTCCTGCAGTCTGCTCTGCTTCAGATCAGTGGGAGTGCTGAGCCACAGCCCAATAGCAGGGGCAGCTGTACAATGGGAATGGAATATGTTGCGCTCTCTCTCAAGATGCAAGCACCCTTGCAAACCCCTCAACCAATGCTTGCCTTGGTGCCAGAAAGCCAGCTGGCCCAGACTGGCCCCTGCAGCTAGATTGCTTCAGGTTCCAGCTCCTGGAAGTCATCAACCATGAGCATCCTCAAGAGTCCCCTTCTGAGCCACAGCACCCTTCCACCTCCCATGCTGAAGCCATAGGGGGTGCACCTTGAACATGAAAGGGATCACTTAAGAAAGGCACTAAGAGCTCAAACCAAGTTGATAATTAGTGTGTAGACATTTTTGTAAAGCAACAAAAAAATTATAAACCTTTTTTAAGGCCATAAGAACATAAGAAATAGGAGCAGGAGTAGGCCATATGGCCCCTCAAGCCTGCTCCACTATTCAATAAGATCATGGCTGATCTTCAAACTCAACTCCACTTTCCCGCCCAATTCCCTTGATTCCTTTAGAATCTAAAAATCTATTGATCTCAGCCTTGAATATGCTCAATGACTGAATATCCTCAGCCCACTGGGGTGGACAATTCCAACGATTCACAACCCCGAGTGAATAAATTTCTCCTCATCTCAGTCCTAAATGGCCGACCCCTTATTCTGAGTCTATGCCCCCGAGACTCTAGACTCTTCAGCCAGGGGAAGCAGCCTCTCAGCATCTAAAGCGTGTCAGGAAGGGACAGAAGGTATGGAGTAAAAGGTAAAGTGTTCAAAAAGGAAAAAGCAGGAACTAAGTGTCACAAAACATATTTGAAAGTTCTTTATCTGAATGCACGTAGCATTCGTAACAAAATGGATGAGTTAACGGCACAAATAACTACGTATGGGTATGATCTTGTGGCCATTACAGAAACGTGGCTGCAGGGTGACAACGACTGGGAATTAAATATGCCAGGGTATTTAACAATCAGGAAGGACAGGCAGGAAGGAAGGGGAGGTGGGGTGGCTATGTTAATAAAGGAAGGAATCACTGTAATACAGAGAAATGATATTGGGACTAGGATCAGGATAATGAAACAGTTTGGGTAGAGATAAGGAATAATAAGGGGAAAAAAACACTAGTGGGCGTAGTATATTGGCCTCCTAATAGTTGCAACTCTGCTGGAAGAAGTATTAATCAGGAAATAGTCGGGGCATGTAATAAGGGAACAGCTATAATTATGGGGGATTTTAAATATCATATTAACTGGACAAATCAAATTGGGCAGGGCAGCCTTGAGGAAGAGTTTATTGAGTGTATTAGGGATGGATTTCTTGAGTAGTATGTAACTGATCCTACAAGGGGGCAAGCAACCTTGGGCCTGGTCCTGTGTAATGAGCCAGGATTAATTAATAATGTCCTAGTTAAGGATCCCCTTGGAATGAGTGACCATAACATTCCATATCCAATTAGAGGGTGAGAAGGTTGGTTCTCAAACAAGCGTACTGAGCTTGAATAAAGGAGACTACGATGGTATGAGAGCAGAATTGATTAAAGTGGACTGGGAAAATAGATTAAAGGGTAAGACGGTACATGAGCAGTGGTGTTCATTTAAGGAGTTATTTTACAACTTGCAAAAAAATATATTCCACTGAGGAAAAAAGGGTGTAAAAGAAATGACAGCCATCCGTGGCTAAGTAAAGAAATTAAGGACAGTATCCAACTAAAAACAAGGACATATAAGGCAGCCAAACTTAGTGGGAGGATAGAAGATTGGGAAGTCTTCAAAGGACAGCAAAAAGTAACTAAAGAATTGATTAAGAAAGGGAAGATAGATTATGAAAATAAATTAGCAAAAAATATAAAAACAGATAGCAAGAGTTTCTATAGTTATATAAAAAGAAAAAGGGTGGCTAAGGCAAACATAGGTCCCTTAGAGGATGAGACCAGGAAATTAATGGTGGGAAACATGGAGATGGCAAAAATGCTGAACAAATATTTTGTTTCAGTCTTTACGGTAGAGGACACTAAGAATATCCCAGCACTGGACAAACAGGGGGCTCTGGGGGGGAGGAGCTAAATACGATTAAAATTACTAAGGAATTGGTACTCAGTAAATTAATGGGACTCAAGGCGGATAAATCCCCTGGATCTGATGGCTTACATCCTAGGGTCTTGAGGGAAGTGGCAGTAGGGATTGTGGATGCTTTGGTAATAATGTTCCAAAATTCTCTGGACTCAGCAAAAGTCCCGGCAGATTGGAAAACTGCTAATGTAACACCCTTATTTAAAAAGGGTAGTAGGCAGAAGGCTGGAAATTATAGACCAGTTAGCCTAACATCTGTGGTGGGTAAAATTTTGGAGTCTATTATTAAGGAGACAGTAGTGGAACATTTGGATAAACATAACTTAATAGGACAAAGTCAGCATGGCTTTACGAAGGGGAAGTTATATCTGACAAATTTGCTTGAGTTCTTTGAGGACATAACGTACAGGGTGGATAAAGGGGAACCAGTGGACGTAGTGTATTTAGACTTCCAGAAGGCATTCGACAAGGTGCCACATAAAAGATTATTGCTCAAGATAAAGAATCACTGGATTGGGGGTAATATTCTGGCATGGGTGGAGGATTGGTTATCTAACAGGAAGCAGAGAGTTGGGATAGATGGTTCATTCTCGGACTGGCAACCAGTGGCCAGTGGTGTTCCGCAGGGGTTGGTGCTGGGTCCCCAGCTCTTTACAATCTATATTAATGATTTAGAGGAGGGGACCGAGTGCAACATATCAAAGTTTGCAGATGATACAAAGATGGGAGGGAAAGTAGAGAGTGAGGAGGACATAAAAAACATACAAGGGGATATAGACAGGCTGGGTGAGTGGGCGGAGATTTGGCAGATGCAATACAATATTGGAAAATGTGAGGTTATGCACTTTGGCAGGAAAAATCAGAGAGCAAGTTATTATCTTAATGGCGAGAAACTGGAAAGTACTGCAGTACAAAGGGATCTGGGGGTCCTAGTGCAAGAAAATCAAAAAGTTAGTATGCAGGTGCAGCAGGTGATCAAGAAGGCCAACGGAATGTTGGCTTTTATTGCTAGGGGGATAGAATATAAAAACAGAGAGGTATTGCTGCAGTTATATAAGGTATTGTTGAGACCGCACCTGGAATACTGCATACAGTTTTGGTCTCCATACTTAAGAAAAGACATACTTGCTCTCGAGGCAGTACAAAGAAGGTTCACTCGGTTAATCCCGGGGATGAGGGGGCGGACATATGAGGAGAGGTTGAGTAGATTGGGACTCTACTCGTTGGAGTTCAGAAGAATGAGAGGCGATCTTATTGAAACATATAAGATTGTGAAGGGGCTTGATCAGGTGGATGCGGTAAGGATGTTCCCAAGGATGGGTGAAACTAGAAGTAGGGGGCATAATCTTAGAATAAGGGGCTGCTCTTTCAAAACTGAGATGAGGAGAAACTTCTTCACTCAGAGGGTAGTAGGTCTGTGGAATTTGCTGCCCCAGGAAGCTGTGGAAGCTACATCATTAAATAAATTTAAAACAGAAATAGACAGTTTCTTAGAAGTAAAGGGAATTAGGGGTTACGGGGAGCGGGCAGGAAATTGGACATGAATTTAGATTTGAGGTTAGGATCAGATCAGCCATGATCTTATTGAATGGCGGAGCAGGCTTGAGGGGCCGATTGGCCTACTCCTGCTCCTATTTCCTTTGTTCTTATGTTCTTTACCCTGTCAAGCCCTCTCAGAATCTTATATGTTTCAATGACATCACCTCTCACTCTTCTAAACGCCAGAGAATATAGGCCCATTCTACTCAATCTCTCCTCATAGTACAACCCTCTCATCCCAGAAATCAATCTAGTGAACCTTTGTTGCACCATCTCTATGGCAAATATATCCTTCCTTAGGTAAGGAGACCAAAACTGTAAACAGTACTGCAGGTGAAGTCTCACCAAAGCCCTGTACAATTGCAGCAGGACTTCCTTACTCTTGTATGCCAACCCCCTTGCAATAAAGGCCAACATACCATTTGCCTTCCTATTTGCTTGCTGCATGTTAACTTTCTGTGTTTCGTGTACAAGGACATCCAAATCCCTCTAAACACCAACATTTAATAGTTTCTCACCATTTAAAAAATATTCTGTTTTTCTATTCTTCCTATCAAAGTGAATAACCTCACATTTCCCCACATTGTACTCCATCTGCCACCTTCTTGTCCACTGACATAACCTGTCTATATCCCTTTGCAGACTCTTTGTGTCCTCCTCACAGCTTACTTTCTCACCTAGCTTTTTATTGTCAGCAAACTTGGATACATTACACTTGGTTCCTTCATCTAAGTCATTAATATCAATGTTGCTCTTTACCAAGAAATAGACCTGTATGATGCACTGCTGGTCATCACACACTAGTTCCAGATTACAGATTAATGGAACAAAAGCCCCTGTGATTCAGGAAGGCAGTGGAGTCCACAGGGTGACATGGCCGCAGCCAATGACTCCCTGAACTTGAGGGACACCTACAAGTGTGCGAACCCTAGGACCCTATCCCGCTGCTTCCAATTATCCAAGGGAAAAGCAATGAAAGTGTTTGCTGTAGCAAACATGGCATCAATTACCAGCTTAATAATGAGCAGCAGATTGACTGATGTTACTGATATCCCCTGTGGCCTGTAAGGAGCTGGAGGCCAAGAAGTTCAGGACTGCAGTGACCTTAACTGCAACAATGCAATGCTGTACTTGCTCTGGTAGTTGGTTGCATGAGTTGACATAACTCTGTGACAGCCTCCCTAGAGAAGCACAACCTCCTTCTGCACTGCTTCTCAGGCATGTTGTCCTGGGTCAATATAAGGGTAGAAGGGTAAGGACTCCTACGAGCACGCCTCCTTCTATTTCCTCTCTCTAGATTTGCAGATCTCTTTGCTCCTTTTTCCTGCTGCTGTTCCTCCTCCACCTCCTTCTTCTGTTGATAGAATTGCCAGAAGGACCCCCATGAAGAAAAGAGTGCTTTGCCAGAAGCCCCTTAAGAGTTCGGAATGTCCTACAGTCGCTGCAAACACTTTGAAATCATCTAAGTAGCAAAAAGGCTAAATTTAATATCAGCAAATGTCTCCCAAAACTTTCCACTATTTGGCCTGAGAGCAGTTGAGGATCCTTTTAAACATTGCTAGAAATAGCTGCCTCTCAACCTGTACTGCCCATGGTTTGTGGGTGGGATCAGGAACTGGCGATGGCAATTCAAGCAGAGACGAAAATGGCACTGGGAGTGCTGATTACATCACCTGACCCCAATTAACATATATTCATTAGGCCCCACCGGATTCTGATGAGAGGTCTTGCCACCTAAACCGAGGTTGGCCCGAAAATCAGGATGGTTGTAAATCCAGCGGTAAGTCGGCACTTCCACAAATCATCCCCACTGACATTTGAAATGGGTTTTGGAGAAGGAACGAACTGTGAACAATTTAAATAAACATGGATCTAAGAAACTGGGTCTAAATTTATGTAAAGGAACTGTAAATTACGTAGATTAGAAGCAGAATATAACAGGGAGAAGAAGAAAAACATTAAAGGGAGAATGAAAGGACAGCAAAGTATTTATGATGTAGGAGCTGAGGTACTAAGAATTGGGGAGGTAAAGCTCAGTAAACAAGCAATTGACAGAGATCATTAATACTAACAAACAAATGAAAACAACAATGACCAAAACAAGATAGTGTAATGAATGGAAAGTATATGAATACAGGCGCTGAAAAGATAATTTGGTAAAAATTGGAAAAGCAGTTGTTGAGAGATTTTGGGGAAATAAAAATAATTTTTGCGTTTGTTTATAAGACTTAAATTATCAGCGCATACTGGGAATCTTAAAGATTTGATAATGGTAGAGAAAAGCAACATGTCAGAAATTTGTTAGGTTCTTTTTTGCAGTAGCTTTCACCATAGAAAACAACGGTATTTTTTGGGAGCTGAAAGGTTAGGAGATTCATCAGAGTTTGTGAAGACAATAGAGATTAGTAATGATTTTGCAATGCAATGATGGATTGTCTCCACGAATGTTTAAGGAAATGAGAATAGAGGTTGGTGTGGGGTAGTAGAGGGGCAAGGTGGGGGAGCTGTGGCTGGAAAATTTTCACAGCTCATTAAATATTGGGGTACCAGAAGGTTGGAAAATAGCTAATGTTGTTTTAATATTTTAAGAAAAAGTCAGAAGCATGGTCCTGGGAATTGTTGGCACTTAACATGTATAGTTGAGAAAATATTGGAGTCCCTAATAAATAGGAAATAATTCAAGCACATTTAACAAGAGTAAAAGCAATAATTCCTAGCATGAGTAATAACTGAAGAATTGTACAGGACTTTTTTGATTATGTAACAGAAGTGGTGGATGATAGGAAAGTGGTTGAAGTTATAGATTTTGATTTTCAGAAAAAAATTTCAGATGCCTCACAAGAGACTTACAACTGAAGTGAAAATGGATGGGATGAGGGAGGAAAGTATGAATTGGATAATAAATTTGCTGAATAATAGGAAACAAAATGACCCGTGGTAGTTATTGTAAGTGCTCCAGAGATAAGCTCTGGGATCCTCGCTATTCACATTATTTATAACAATCCTGATGGTATTAAAAGTTGAATGTCTAAGTCTGTATGTGATATGAAGTTCTGTGGAAAAGTTGGAAAAGAGAAATACATTTAAAAAAAAATCTTCAGTGAGTTAGTAACTGGTGGGCTAATTTTCAAACGGAATTAAATGTTGAGAAATATACTGAAATAAGGAAAATGAAGAGAGCATCATTAAATAAGGTGAGTGAGGGAAAGAAATCTAGGTGCTATAGTTAACCAAATATTCAAATAATCATTAAAGTATATAGCAGCAGTTACAAATGTAAATACAGTGTTGTAGTGTATAAATAGATACATATAGGATTTAAATGCAAGGAAGTGATATGGACAGTTTACGAGGCATTAATGAGACCATAGATTTCAATATTGTGTCCAGTTATGATAATTCTGCTTAAGAAAAGAGAGAGGCAGTAAAAGGTTTCAGAGAAGGGCAACAAAGATGATTAAAGACTTTACAACATTGAGCTTTAAAGGTTGGCTAAGGAGGTCAACTCTATTCTCATTGGGAAAAGATGATGGAAGCATGATCCAAATTTTTTTACAAATAATGTAAGGCAATCTATAAGTTGGATGTGGAGAGGTATTTTGTGGTAAATACGGTTCAAAGGAACCTGACAAGTTAGGTTTACCTTGAAGAATAACTTCTTCAAGGCAAGATTCCTTAAGGAATAGATTGCCACCTAGTGCAGGTGGTATTGAGTCAGTTAAATTATTCAAAAATGAGTATTGTTTTGAGGTTGGAGATAAGATGAGAAGCAGCTTGATCAGATCCTGAAACAGGACCTGGATGATGCAGCAAGATAACTGTTTTAATTTACATCTTGTTCATCCTATATCCTTGGTTCTTATGAGCCACAGAGTAAATCCCCTATTTATATCCATAGGACAAAGTACATTATATATTAGCAATAATATTTGAGATATGCTATTCTTGTGGGTGCTTTGAGCTGCATTCACTCAAAAACTATCCCAGAAAGAACATCATCATTAGTCCATAAACAAGATTGGAAGAAAGACATTTTGGATTTTTCAATGTTTATCCTTAATGTAAAGATTTATGTAAATATCTGTGGCTATATTTCATGAAGTTCTGTAGAATATCATGTATGACTTTTTCCAACTATTCCACTAATTCTATTAGCTGTTATTCTTAATTCTCTCCTTTCTTCAATTTGTTCTTAAGGGAAAGAAGGTTTGGTATCCATATAGGTGGAACAACTTGCTTGATGATGTGAATATCAATAGTCAGTGTATGTCAAAACCTACAAGTGAAAGGAATATTTTGGAAACTGAAAAGCAATTTAGGGATTTAATTAAAAAAAAACTTTAATTTTTCCCCAGTTGATTTTGTAATCAGTTGCCAAGAACAATTATTGTAAGAGGATATGATACAGGGAACTGAAATTGCAAAATTGAAAACAGTTAAAAAGAACACTGTGAGTTCATAAATTAATTGTGTGGGAGAAGGAGTGGGTTTTGGAACTGTAAATGTTGAGATGGGAATGAACAGTAGTGGTTAAGTAGCCAATTGCACAGATAAATAAAAGATTAGCAGGAGGACAAAATTGTCCAACATTCAGCAGAAGTAACTGTGGGTGGAAAACAAAACTACATTTTCAGAATAGCCATTAGGAGGTTACAATTATTATTAGTCCATAATGCCAGGTAGAGCTGTTGCTATATTATCAAGCCTTCATCATTATCTACAGAAATAGTTTTACAAAACTGGGTCAGTATATCAAACCTTATTTAAATGATTAATCAGTTACTTGCATCTTTATCATATTTATCCTGTTATCATTAATGCTTTCAAATGAATATCAAACTGGTCTACACCAATCTGTCAGTTTCCTAGACTGTTTTACCGACACTGTACAATACCTGAATGGGACAGCTGAAGTTGTTGATCAAGTGGCAGTTAGAACTGTATTTTTTTAATTGAAAGTTAATTACAGCTGGTAAGTAGTGCCTTTGTTTACTTACCAATTAGCAGTTTACTTATCATAAACTGCAACTTGAAAAGGACTTTAAATAGGAATATCACATTTAGTATGGAAGGGGAGAAGAAAGAGGGAAGAATTGCAGATTGAGTGCCAAACAGCTGAGCAGAGAAAGATAATAAAAGTGTGGAGAGAGAGAGAGAATGAAAGCAAAAGAGAAAAAGAAATGTACTGAAATTACTTTATAACCAGTAAAGTTATTTCTATTTCCAGCCTTAGAAAGTAGGACCCCCTCTCTATTTATCCCTCCTCTTCATTTAAGTAGCAAGTAGAATTGTCTAGTGCAGTATGGTTGACAAATCAAGAGAGTTTTCTCTGATCCAAGTTGGTGATTATACAATGGTTCACTCTTATAATTTTGAGGTGCTCTATAATAAAGAAATAAAGACACTGCGACAGATTAGTGTGTCATGTTTATTTAAATACTATTAAACATTCATTAGATACAAGTCTGGTCTAACAGCAATCAACACTGCAGGTTTTTTTTTGGTGGAGATGGGCAGGTAGTTATTGCATTTCAGGGGCAACCCTAAAAATAGACATATTTGTCAGTTTTAAATAAGACTATATTAAGTGTTAAGGACGGTACAAAGACTACGATGCATTTTGTGTACTTTGAAAAATGATGGATGTCACCCCTTGATTGGCTTTGATTATATGCCATTTAAAAAAAACAAGATCACTCTTTTTGATTGTAACTATTCAAGTTATTTCAGGCTAAGAAAGTGAGTTTCCTCCAAGAATTTATCAAACTAAGGGGTAAAATTTATCAAAAAAGTTGGCATGAGTACAAAATGGGGATTTCCAATTCATGTCCACTTAAATTAATTGACAGAGAATTTCACCCATTTAGTTAAAATATTTTCAAGGAAAGATGAAGGGGTGGTAATTGATTTGTGTCACTAGGCTGACGCGAACTGGGTGCAGGGAACGATTTCTGCACCAGAACAGGTAGGCCCAAAGCCTGAGGCCTGATCGATATTGGACCTCTGGCCTCATTTTAATAAGACCAGTGAGCTGCGGATGCCTAGTGTGTGTCCTCAGGCAGGTTGTTGGTGAAGCGACAATGAATGTTGGGCCGTGGCGAAGCCAGCAGTGGCCCTCAGGTAGGTCCTGGGAGGGAGGAGGGTGATTGGGAAGGGGCTGAGCAGAGGCTGGCAATGGCCCATGGCATTGCTGTGGAGGCAGCACCCCTCTGGTCCTCCTGGTTGCACATTAATGCAAATTTTAAAAAAAGTTTAAAGCCAAAAACTTACCTGTTCTTCGGCAGCCTCCAGTGATCCCTTTAAGGACCGATGGCTAGGCCGTTATAAAACTGCAAAAACCAGTCAGAGCTTGCGTGGTTGTTGACTAATTTGGAAAAGGGCCCCTAAAACAGGCGCTCGCCCCCTCTTGGCATATTCAAAAGGCCTAACGCCTGCTTTAGGCTAACACCAGGGATGCCTCTACAGCGTCTGGACCAATATGGCATTGGACGAGTTTCTGACGTTCAGGTGTGGGGAGGATGGATCCGTAAATTGTACCTTTCATCCCTCGTTTTCTGCCCAGAAAATGGGCGCAACATGGTCATGTCAGAAATCTGCTAAAAATCCGAGTGTAACAGGATGGTTTTAGGCTGTGTCTTGTGCCTAGCTTTCCTGGAGACACTGAAGGAAAAAGGGCTCTTCATTGGCTTGGCTTCTTACACATTGGATCTAAATATTAGGATCACTGCAGATGTTTCCATATGTTAAAGCAGTCATGGCATAAGAATTCCACCACAACTGTATTCCTGTGACATCAATATGTTTAGCTAAAATGAGCATTCGGTAAATTTATTAGGAAGGTAACACTGATGAAGTCACACAGTAATGAATAATAAACTGTAAACTCACAGCAAAGCATGACCAGAGTTTAAATGTTACTGAAACGACAGATGTGGGTAATTATTATCCCATTCATTTGTGAGGTTATGCAAATCTGTAAAATCAGAGGAAGACTCATTTTTTTCCTTTCAGAATATATAAACTCTAACACATCAAACAGAGAATGTTAATCAATGCTATTGGTAATTAGTGAAATGTATATGGTTCTTCACATCAAAGAGAGCTTTTTCTCGCTGAGTGTGACAGTAGGATGTAAATTGGACTCTTGATCTAACAATTCCTTCCTTCCTCACGAACAATCTGTTGTTCATGATCAATTGAGATATCCATGTAAAATTATTTGTATGGATGTTTTAAGGACACTCACTGAGCAAAATCGCTAATCATATGACTTGGTTCTGCGAACTTGAAGCGTGATTTTTTTTAATATCTACTAGAGGAAGTTTAAAAATTCACACTCTCATCAGAATGCCTTTACACATTGTAATGAAACCCAAAGCAACTTTCTTGTCAGTGCTGGCTATATGGGTGAGTGTAGCTTGGCTGCAGAATAAAAAAAAATGAAATGCAAGGCTTCATTAAATCGACTGTTTTTGCATTCTGATCACTTTCCTTTTTACAGCTATTTTTTTACTGTGCTTCATTAATCTGTGCTGAACACAATGACATACATCTTTAATGCAGCTGCTGTCAAGGCATATTTCAGTAAGAGCTGCCAAGTGAATGACAGCAACCAATATTAATAAATTTAACATAAAGCCTATCAATTTTTAACAGAATTAATAAGGAAAGCTGAGAAATTTCTAAATTGTAGGATTTATTGCTTGCTAAATACACACATTTTATAAAACTTGTGACACTCAGTGAAAAAATAGATTTACATCTCATTAATAAGTAAATTAGGAAAATGCCTTTCAAGTTCAGACAAGTACATAAGTGTAATCTCCATATTAAAGGAGTAGCCTTTGATAAACCACTGTGGAATAGCGATAGCAGACTATGTGTCATGTTGCCTGTGCTTGAACTCTTCCACATTCCCACCTTTAATTACACTGGCTCATTATTAAAGAGATAAGTGTCTCTCCACTTAAGATTCTATAAATGAACATCACAGAGGGTCCACCCTAATAATTTTACAGAAACGATGAAAAGGTGGTAACAGTTTCAAAAATGAATTATCACTAGAACTCATTTTCATGTAATAATATTAAAATATTAAGATTAATTCTTTCAAATCTCCAAAAAGTTGTCGATTAAGTCTGCTATTTTAAATTTAAAAAAATTACTAGTGAGATTTTATTTTTCCTTTACAAATCCCATCAGTTATCATTTGGCAAAAATTTAAACCTCATGAGAAATCTCTTGTCGGTGCTAAACAAGAAAGTTACCATTGATATGAGGCCTGCTTTTATACCAATTTCATTGATTGTAGAAACAATGTAGGGTCTGAGTACTGATCCTGAATTCAATTTCAACTGGGTAAAGCCTATTGATTGATTATAAACTCGAATGGCAATCATTAAACCGGCAGTGTTTTAGATTATTCCACAAACAGCTAATTGGTATTTGCTTGCATAGGACTGATAAACATGTTTCATCATCGCACTGTAGAATGGCTTGACAACAATTGGTCTGCAACTTGTTCTTAGTTCTGCTGATCAAGTTCAGTAAATTTCAGACCAGCCTGATTCCGTACTTATTGTGCCAGCCGCCTATGCTGTGAGATCTCAGTCTGCACCTGCACAGCTTTACAGTGCTGTGACTAAATGCAACTGCCCATAAATCGCAACCACACTTAAATACCAAAAGATGTAGGCCTGGAATTTCCTGCAACGGTGCGATCGCGATGCACGCTGTAAATTATGCAGTTTATCGTGTCAATCCACCCGTTGCCTATTTACACTGAAATTTCCTGGAAAAGTGATCAGAATGCGCCGCAGCGAGCATAACGGCGAATCACGGACCTCAGAAGTGGCACAGCCAATGTCTTATCCCATCTCCATCGATGAACTAATTAAGCAGATCAATATTGTCATGATCTGAATCATAGAATTCTGGATTTCAAATCCTTCCACTATACTGAACGTGATCATTTGCAGCATATTGTTTGAGATATGGACACTCAGCTGCTGTCTTCAGTTTTCAGGATCCTTCGAAGTTACAGATTTTTCTTTTAACCATTTATTTAAAAGATGTCATTAGTAATTTATGGTGCCTAAAAAGATTCAGATTAAACAGGCCCTCAATGGCACATGCAGGCAATTTAGTGTCCTGCACCATGCACAGGAAATATACAGGAAACGTAACACACAATGCCAAAGAAGAAGTGTTTTGATGGGCTTTAGCTCAGAATTAAATATATCAAAAAAGAGAAGGGATTTTATTTTACTTTAATTAATTATTTTGAACACATGAATTTAAATACATTCACAGATCAATTCAATTGATTTAATGGTTTTGCTCTTACCTCAAGAGCTCTACTTCAGAACAAACACAATGATAACTTACTTTTGATGGTGAAATGTCAAAAGCCTATTTTTATTATATATACTTAAAAGTTCATTCACATGATTCCAGATTGCAGAGATGCAGCTCCACAACTTTTATGGTCCTCCCAGGTGGAGAATCATGAGGGCAGTATCAGGTGACCAAGACCCTACCATTATTTTTCAGTCTACGTGGCTGTGGCAACAAAACTACCATAAATCCAGGAAATTTGCAATCGCCATTGAATTCTCACGGATTCAGCGAGGAAATGATGGCATTGTATGAATACGCCATAATTTCCTCTGTCTTTTGCACTGGAACATGAACCCAATGCCGTAGATATGCCATTCCCATGGCATTTATTTCTAAATTATAAGGACACTGACCCATTTTTTTTTACTATGATTAGTTAGGTTTACAGGTAGGTATGATAGGCTATAAATTCAGCTGTGAAGGTCCCAAAATGGTGTCTGGAATGCGTGCGCACACTTCTAGCGTGACATGCGCTCGACGCCATCTTGGTAAAGGCGTTTGCACACATACAGATAACGAACGTCGGTACCATGTAAAGTAAGGAGAATATGCATTAGATCAGTGTGTAATGCTAATTTAAAGGGACAGATACTATTTTGTAACTCAACACTCCAGTTAGCACACTGTCTTGACCACGAACAGCTGAACAGGTCGTAGGCCTGGAGGACTTCCCACAAGCGCTATTTAAAGGGACCATACAGGATATTCAGGTCAGTTGCTGGAATATTGCTTCTGGCTGCTGATGCATTTGTACATGTTTTTGTAGGGCTCCTATATTTGAATACTAGGACTAAGGGACATAGCTTAAAAATTAGAGCCAGGACTTTCAGGAGTGAAGTTAGGAAACACTTCTACACGCAAAGGATGGTAGAAGTTTGGAACGCTCTTCTGCAAACGGCAGTTGATGCTAGCTCAATTGTTAATTTTATATCTGAGATTGATAGATTTTTGTTAACCAAAGGTATTAAGGGATATGGGGCTAAGGTGGGGATATGGAGTTAAGGCGGGTATATGGAGTTAGGTCACAGGTCATGATCTCATTGAATTGTGGAACAGACTCGAGGGCCTAAATGCCACTGCCACTTGCTGCCTCATGTTATGCGCCACCTTCTACAAGAAAGCAGGACGTGTGTCGGTGAGTGTCCTGCAGGATGTTTGGGTGATGTGCCTGTCATGACTGAAAAGCTGCCAATGTGTGTGACCTGTGAGTTGTGGGTGTGCGGCTTGCAACAGTGGTAATGTGTGAGGGTGAGAGGAAGCATCTGATTGGAAGAGTTGTGTACTGATTGAAAGAGTTTGTTGGTATGTGGGTGATGGGGGGTGTAGTGCATGGAGCAGTGGATGCGGCTAGTGGTGCAGTTGGTAGGAGACGCCACTTGACAGTTGACCTCACTCACCTTGACCACTCGTGACAAAGCATTAAACTTCTTCCTGCACTGCATCCATGTTCGTAGCGCTATGCGCCTGGCATTGACTTCGTCCCCTACTGCCTCCCACTGCCTCTTGAACATGTGTCTGGAGAGCCTCTTGCCCCCCTGCAGATATAGGATGCCCCTCCTTCTGTCCACTTCTTGCACCAAGGTCTCCAGTGCATCAGCAGACAACCTTGGTGCACGCACTCTCGCAGGCTCGGTACAAACTCAGATTGGCAGATTGGTGAGATCTGGCATGCAGATTGGAGGATGTGGGATTTAGTAGTGTGCAACCTTTATTCAATGTTTTAACACAACTCAATGGTTTGTAAGCATAAGGATGGGACCTGCATCTGTGTTTTACATGTGCAATGTCTGATCTCTGTTCAGACTCCGTGTGGACCTGTATCTTATATTTTGCAAATAAGAGGTGCAGACTGCCTTTAAGAGGTGCAGGCTGCCTTTAAGAGGTGCGAACCACTCATGTGATATCTGGACCCCCCCCACTCCTGCTGGTGAGAAGCCATTCAACATCGCTGCTAGGACTGGCTGCTCACCGGAATAATGTAAATGATCAGGCACCTTGAATCTCATGTGCTACCTGCATCGCAACGACCGGGTGTGGGTTAATCGCGCACTGTGACCCGCACTCCCGGATTCGGGGATTATAGAATCATAGAATCATAGAAGTTTACAACATGGAAACAGGCCCTTCGGCCCAACATGTCCATGTCGCCCAGTTTATACCACTAAGCTAGTCCCAATTTCCTGCACTTGGCCCATATCCCTCTATACCCATCTTACCCATGTAACTGTCCAAATGCTTTTTAAAAGACAAAATTGTACCCGCCTCTACTACTGCCTCTTGCAGCTCGTTCCAGACACTCACCACCCTTTGAGTCAAAAAATTGCCCCTCTGGACCCTTTTGTATCTCTCCCCTCTCACCTTAAATCTATGCCCCCTCGTTATAGACTCCCCTACCTTTGGGAAAAGATTTTGACTATCTACCTTATCTATGCCCCTCATTATTTTATAGACTTCTATAAGATCACCCCTAAACCTCCTACTCTCCAGGGAAGAAAGTCTCAGTCTATCCAACCTCTCCCTGTAAGTCAAACCATCAAGTCCCGGTAGCATCCTAGTAAATCTTTTCTGCACTCTTTCTAGTTTAATAATATCCTTTCTATAATAGGGTGACCAGAACTGTACACAGTATTCCAAGTGTGGCCTAACTAATGTCTTGTACAACTTCAACAAGACATCCCAACTCCTGTATTCAATGTTCTGACCAATGAAACCAAGCATGCTGAATGCCTTCTTCACCACCCTATCCACCTGTGACTCCACTTTCAAGGAGCTATGAACCTGTACTCCTAGATCTCTTTGTTCTATAACTCTCCCCAACGCCCTACCATTAACGGAGTAGGTCCTGGATTATCGAATTTAACCCCCAATCATTTTTACTTTAAATAAATGTATCTTCACAATACAGTGAAATTGTTCACAAAGTCCTGTTTAAGGCTTCTGTAAAGTCAAATTAGAGAACTAGGCTTTCGAAAATGCTAGAAATGTTTCTTTTGCCATCGAATACAGTGGGCATGATTTTATCCTGGAAAAACGGGTGAGTTGAGGGCAGGGGTGGGGGGGAGTAACAATTGCAAAAATCTAAAACCCGCCTCCAACCCGCCTATTTGTGGCTTTCACAGGGGCGGGACGAGGGGTGGCGACCAACCCGTTCTCAGGAGGCAGATCGGGCAGTAAAAGCTTTAAAGCAGGCTGCGGGCTTCCATTTTCAAATATTTTTTGATTTTAGCCCCTGGGGGCCAGGATTCCCGGGCCTTCTACTTCACGCCACGTGAGAGGAGGTGAGAAGGCCCGAAACTGCAGGTAAGTGCCTTTATAGCACAGCTTGTGGGCCCAGAGAAGCAGGAGTGCTTTCCCCAGGCCCAACAAGCCTACCTGCAGCAACCCCCTCCACAATCTCCGATCCCCCACTACGATATCTGACCTTCCCTCCACAATCTCCGACCTCCCACTACGATATCTGACCCTCCCTCCACAATCTCCGACCTTCCTATGATCTCCGACCCCATGACCTCCGACCTCACGACGACTTCCGACCCCGACGCCCCCGATGACTGACCACCCCGCGCCCCCCCCCCCGATGACTGACAGTCCGCCGATGGCTGACTCTCCCCTGATGACTGACAGCCCTCCAATGTTGGAGCCGCCCCCGGTAACCCCTGACCCTTCCCCAGTAACCCGCGACCCCCCCCCCCCCACATCGATGACCCCATCTAACACTTACCTGACCACGTCCTCTTCTCCCATCTGACTGAGGCCAGCCTGTCAATCAGGCTGGCCTGTCGGGCAGGAAATCAGCAAAAAAAACCAACATCCTTACGTAAAGATCGTAAGGACGTCCAGCACTCCAGGTTTCCCGTCAGGAATTCCACCAACCTGCCCCCTTCCCGGCTCCGGGCTAAAATCATGCCCAGTATGTCTGTAACATATCTGAATAAATGTTTATGCATGCTGCACAAGCCTCCATTTCATTTTCCTCCACATTGGCCAAACACGAAAGGGGGAATTTTAACTCCTGGATGCGTGGCTGGTGCAACGGGCACCTATGAGCTGCAGTGGGAGGTCTGGTCCATTTTAACGGTCAGACCTCACCAACATTCTGCTGGCCAGCTCCTCACCCAAAATGGACGTCTAAAGGCAGCTTGCCAACTTTGGGCCTTTGAAGGTCGGGTAGCCTAGAGGCTGCAAGGCCGACAGTCAGGTAAGTTTCTGGTGGGGGGGGGGGGGTCAGAATGCGGGGAGCCTGGTGTGCCAGAGGCCCGAACTTTCTTTGTGGGACCTAGAAGAGGATTCCTGCTCCTTCTGGTCTCTTAAGGATAAGTTTAAACTTACCTGACAGGGTGTTCGCTGGATGTCCATCAGGTTTTACTGACCAAAGTGTCTGCATTAAAACTGCATCAGGTTGCTAATGACATCACAGGACCCCGATATACATTTATTCATAAGGCTCTCGCCTGAGTCCAACCATCCAAGAAAACCGTAGTGTTAAAGTGGCCTCTGGGCTCCTCTGGGGCAGGCGGCCATCCCGTGACTGAAGTCAGGTAAGTAAAAATGGTGGGGAGCAGGAATGGGGCACAAACCATCCCCCTGCTGCCATCTTACCCCTACCCCAACCAACACCATTGCCACCGGTGGGGGGGTGTGGGGGTTAAAATTGACCATCTATTGCCAGAGGACTGAGTTTTGTGAAAGGTTAGAAAAACTCAGGCTCCTCAGCCGTTAAAGGATGCAAATGAGAGAGATCTTACAGAGTTACATAAGATACTAAGTGGTATAGAAAAGGTTAATCCTGCGTATTATTTTAAGTTAAACCATGACTGTAGGACAAGGGAACTTCAATACAAACTGGTGAGAGGCATGTTCAAGACAATGCATGTCTTTGCGCATGAGTAATTAATATCTGGAATGGCCTGACAGGTAGAAATGTGGAGGAAGTTAGATGCTGTAAAGAGGCTGGGATGGTAGGTTCCTATGGAAGGATAAGTTATATAGCAGAATAGCCTCCTCACCTGCACTTATCTTTGTGATGTTTGTCACTAGCACTGCTGTGGGAAAATGGCACTGCACAGTGGTAATGGTAGAAATATCTTAAATTAGGCAAGAGTTCTAAAAATGAATCTGCAAATTACGATACAGAAAAAGAAACAATGGGGTTGGGAACAGTTAAAATCGACCCCAATAAATAGGTGTAAAACAAGGTAAATAGGTTCATTGAATGAGTAAGTAGGATTACGTGATAAAATTGTTTCAAAATGACTAATTCGGTATGAAGATATGTTTCTTTAGTGGAATATTTCTTTGATATATTTCATTGTAAAAAGCATTCTATTTTTTCGAAGATATCCCATTTCAATTGAAACCATGACCATCTTGAGACTCAGCTCCCATGAGATAAGGGTCACCTCAGAGGCTCATATTAACACAGAGCAGCCAACAGTCCAGAGACTCAAACCCAGGATTCAAGGGTGCCAAGGTGATGCTTAGACTTCAAGACCCAAGGTTTTCTGAACAGCAGCAAAACAGATCACTGTGGTGGGGGGGAGGACTAGTGGTGATCCATTATGATTTGATATATCAAATATCTCCAGTTTCCCCTTCCTCTCCCCTCAGTTCCACCCTTGATTTATAGGAAACACTAAAAATGATGGAAGTCATTTTTTACCTTCTGCATTTTAAAATACGGATATTATTAATGTGTTTAAGTTGTTGCCTATGTCGTATATTATTAAACTTTGTTTTCATATGAGGACCTTGGTGATACTAAAGTGATCTATCCTCCTATGATTCTGCTTCCCTGCAATGCTCACTTGGCTCAAGAGGTGCAGTTAGACCAGTAGCAACGTGACTGTGATTCATGTTTTTCCTTCTCAACATCCCACGTAAGGTCACTGTAAACAGATACAACTATATATCTTGAGGGTGCTGACTTCCCTATTTTAATATCACAGAGTTGTTTAATTCTATAACTTGCCTGGCAGCCAAATATACTGATTTTGTTAATGGAACTTTACTGGAGCTATGATCTTATCCAGAACCTCTCTCTATATCATTTATATTACATATATATGTGGTTTTATTGTACACAAAACGGTTCATTATAGTTAGTGAGATTATATTAGCACTTGTTTTCTCCCATAATAGATTTAATTAATCATTTCATGCTTCATAACAAATTTCACCACGTGTAGCTGGTCAGATACATTAACTATCTGCAAGACTCAAGCCTGAAATACAGGATGCTCAAATCCAACATCTTTTAATCACTGAACAATCTCATCCTGCTTGATATGTAGCATGTCGTTTTATAATGTATATGCTTTGTCATTATTCCAAATGTCATAACCACATAGCAATATCTAATTGACTATAAATAATGATTTATTTCATCATATAAAAAATGGGGAATTTCATTTTTGGTGCATTATGCTACTGGGTAACCCAGCTCTACTGTAAGTATCACACCAGAAATAGATTCAATGATTTCCTGGATGCAAATCAGTTGCAGAAGCTATTTTGGGATCCTCCACGCCCCACAAAAAACTTCCCACTCACTGCCAGCTCATCCTTGCCCCTCCCTCCTGCAATTGTCTCCCCCTCTTTAAAGCCCAACTTCCAGCTTGACTGAATGGAAGAGGCGTTGAATTTCTGGCACCCGCACCCCCCTCCCGATCGCTGAGCTGCCTGTGAGCCCTGTTTCAGCACTCGCAGCTCATCAATGAAATGTTAGTGAAGCCCACCTGTCAAAATGGCTCGGGCCTCTCACCAAGGACATCGGACAGATGGCGCAATTGCATCACTCACTGCTTGCCTGATATCCGCCCAATGTGAAAATTGGCCGGGGGAGTCAATACCAAGCAAGACCACGTATAGTTTTCTGGTAAAACAGGGTTAGGGGGCAACGAATAACTGGACCAGGGTGCACAGCCTTAATTCCGTTACCATTTTAAAGTCACATACTATGTTCTTATTTTTATATAATACTTTGATTTTATAATGTTATTTATAATTAAATAACTATACACACGACAATTTGTGAAGCAGAGATGTAGAGTTGGTTGGAACATAAGAGTTTCTCTGCAATACAAGCTGAGGAGCTGGGAGTCAGAAAACAGAGGCACTGCAGCACCACCACTGGTGGGAAGGTGTAATTACAGTGTGACAAGTTTACATTGGCAGTTTCCATTATAAATGTGGATTTAGGGATTTATAATGGAAAAAGTTGACAGGAAGTGTTCACAGGAGTAAGATTTTTAATATAGTATAGATTTTTGTGCTAGGTTACAGAATAACATAGAATACAGTAGTGAGAAAATGATACATTTAAATATATCCAGCTTTGATATAAAACAGCATTAACCATTGAATTAAAGAATTTTAAATATTGAAGACTGTAGCAAGTGGCTGATCTTAGCTCCTTTACCTCTTGCACTTCGATATGTCTGTTAACCATCTTTTGGTAGAAATCCATTGTAAGTTTACCTTTATAAATAATTTTAATAAATATAATAAAAGTTCCAGGTATCGAATAGAATAAATTATATAAGGCGAATTAATTGTTTCAGAAAATGAATATGCATCTCTATAATTGTTCAGCAATACCTGTCTATGGCCTGTAGTGATCTAAAATGCTTGGTGATTTTCAACCAGCTCCCGACACAACTTATTATTCATTCTAATGGGCAAGGGTTTCTTATTATTTTGAGGTGCTTAACTTCAGTTCTGTGACTGGGTGATTCATTTTAGAATTGCACCTACAAGCAAATTGTTTTTTAGGTTCAAGCTGACACCCACCAGTAACTTTAGAACATAGAACAGATAACTGGATGATGGGTTGAGTGATATAAGAGATAAAAGATTCTGAGAGGTGTCGATGCTAAGAGGCTGTTTCCCCTTGGCTGGAGAGTCTCGAACCAGGGGGCATAGTCTCAGGATAAGGTGTTGGCTATTTAGGACTGAGATGAGGAGAAATTTCTTCACTCAGAGGGTTGTGAATCTTTGGAATTTTCTACCCTAGAGGGCTGAGAATGCTCAGTGGTTGAGTATATTCAAGACTGAGATCAATAGATTTTTGGACTCTATGGGAATCAAGGGATATGGGGATCAGGCGGGAAAGTAGAGTTGAGGTTGAAGATCAGCCATGATCTTATTGAATGGTGGAGCAGGCTCGAGGGGCCTTATGGCCTACTCCTGCTTATATTTCTTATATTCTTATGATCTGCTTCATTTCTCTAAATATAATGGGCAGACATTCCTGCTACTTAAAGTAGTTGCTAAAATATATATGGATGTGTGAACTGACCACCCCCCCCCCACCCATTTCTTCCTGCACATCCCAGATTCGTCAGAGAACTCTGACTTTATTTGGTCAAATTATTCGAATTATTTGCTCAATGGTAGCACTGTGAATACTCTAATTCCACTTGAATGTCACGAGTGAAACCCATATGGCTGGGTTGAGGGTGTACATTTCATTTTCTGCCAAATATGAAGAGGGGAATCTGAAAATTGTGCACTTTTAGTGAATATTATGCTCTAAGATGTAAGAGGTTGCTAAGGAATTTTATTATTGTAGGTATATAAGTTTAAGAGAGGGAGGGAGGGAGGGAGGGAGGGGGAATGGAAAATGCCCACCTACATTAGTAAACAGATAAAAGAAGAAGGACAGAACTGGTCAGTAATCATATACCTTAGTTGGGCAGATCACTAATGATACTTATCACGTATCACATTTAATCCACAGGGATGTAGCCTACTGAGCTGGACCCAAGGGAGAGCAATACCTTGGCATTGGAATTTGGAGGTAGCATTTCTAAATCTCTGAAGATCTTATTAGGGATAGCAATACGTACCATTTTAAATAATCTGAACAACCAATTAGATTTTTGTTGTCCATTTGTTTTAGTTAGGATTTTTCATACCGGGCTCCATGGTGGAAAATTCTGTGTAACTCTCTCTTAATGGAACAGACACATTGGGTTGGAATTAAATAAGGGGAATACCCTGCAGTACATCTGTTCCACAGTACTGTGAACAGTACATATGAACTGTTCTTAATTTTTACATTTAAGAATGATCTTGGGCCATTTTTTCCAACCCTACTGGGTATTTGCTGAAACATAGGAAATGACCCTGTGGCCCCCAAAAAATCCCAAGATCAATATGTCAATGTGCAGGCCTCTAAAAATGTTTCTAATAGCAAATAGTGGAAACAAAAATTTAATTGGGCCTGATTGATTCCAGGGTAAGTTCGTGTTATTCCTTGTACTTGCCTCTTCCTCCAACACTAACGTTGCCCTATAAAAGGCTCTTACCATCTTATAAATCATTATAGCACTCCCAACCAATCAGGCATTTATTTCCATGAGAATGCATTAATGAACTCTATAGAGATGTGGGTAGTGTTCTCTTCAAAAGTACAATTTACCACACATTCAAAACAAATCTGTTGATTCATAATACCAAAGACCTGTTGGAAGAATCCACTATTTGTGTGTAGGTGAGTCTGGAGTTCCCTTTCACTTTGTATTGACTTTTGAAAATGTATCCCTAATAAGCATTTGATTACTGAAAATTACCATCCTCATATTTTATTCGAGGCAGAAAGTAATGATGCCTTACAGTTCTAGAGCGTGGGAGGGAGCCTTGAGAATACTAGTATCAAAACAGAGGTAGGAGCCTCCAAAGCAGCCTATAAATGTAAAGTATTATGGATATCTCACTTCCCAATGCACCGAGACAAAATTACATGATGTAACCATTTTTACAACCAAAACAAAGGCAACAATGCTTATGAACTTGAACAATGGAACCTTGAACATTTTTAGCAATAGCAAGAAAACCAGAAAGGAAGCTGTCCTTAATGTTTTGTAGCCACTGAGGTTGCTGTGGAACAGAGAAATATTTTTCAGCAGAATGGTTTTGTCAGTGTTACTTTGCAGAGAGAATAGAGTGCTATAAATTGCTTTATCCTTTTGCCACCCAGATTTCTATGCTTTGAATGAGAAAAGGTTAAAATTGTAAAAGTAAAATATGGATCTGAATCATAATTTAATGTTTTTTAATTGGAAAATCACAATACAACTTTAAATCAGAAAAATATATGTGTGTATGAATAATGCATTTATATTGTAGTTAGTTCAAAAGACATTGATATGATGTACATCTAGATGTCCATGTACAGTCTGTTTTATGTTCTTGCATCAATTTCAAAAACATGGCAAGGCTAGGTTTTAATCAGGTTATGTGGACAATATTAATATCAATAGGCATACCAAGCTAACTGCTCATACTTTGTCTTCATTCGCCTTTTCATTATGCTTTATCATGTTCGAAATTATATCTTAAAACAATCCACGTACTTAACTTTCTGCAAACAAAACTTTTATTCTCTTGAGTGACACAAAGTTCAGTTGATTTTTATTAGCCAGTAAACTTCATTTACTTATGAGGATTATGCACCACTGACTTAATAATGCAATGTTTGTGCATATGTGTTTTGTATAACAGCATTTCTAACACACGTGTAAATACAAATAAAATGCACATAAACTCTAGACTATTTTATACTATCTTCTCCAATCTACCTTGGTATTTAAAAAAAATCAAAAGCTATATTTGTGTAGGATGGTATATGAAAATTACAGTGTACAATATGGAATATAAACATTATAAAAGATGTAAT
This sequence comes from Heptranchias perlo, assembly GCF_035084215.1. Taxonomy (NCBI): domain Eukaryota; kingdom Metazoa; phylum Chordata; class Chondrichthyes; order Hexanchiformes; family Hexanchidae; genus Heptranchias; species Heptranchias perlo. The sequence goes on from NC_090345.1 coordinate 28,270,289, forward strand.
CCAGGCATAATATTTAGTGACAGGAATTCACAGCTAAAAGCTTTGAGCTAATAGGAATGAATAAAATGGTTCTAGACAAAAATGGTTTTGGTTTTTCCATTTCTATTCACTTAATAGAAACACTAAATTATCAAATATGTTGGGGAATTGATTGCATTAATTTAAATACATATTCCTCCCTTTAAACAAAACTATATTTGACAGCAAGTACCTTTATTGTACTGACTTTGAAGTGCTTTACAGCTTTAATGCATTTATCTGCATCACTCTCTAACTAAAAAGAAATACTTGCAGGTATATTTTTTCTAATTTAAAATTATGTCAAGCTTAATGAAGCCCCTATAATCATATTATTAGAACAGAAATTCTGTTTGGTTTTCTATACTTAATTGGAACCAAAATCTTTTCAAAGTGATTGTGAAAAATTATAACCTGGGGTAGAAAAAGTACTGTAGCCAGTTTTGTTCAGAAGTATAACTAATAATGTCTGTCCTTTCCCAGTTATAATTATGGCCTGAGTTACTCTATAATAATCTTGAAGTAAGATTAAACCTTTCACCTTTGAATGGTGGTCTCTTCTTTGAGCAATTAGACTGCTTCAGTTAATATTTACATGGTTCTGCTTTTTTTTGAAGAAAAGACAAATCACTGAAAGTGAGTTTCAGGTTCTAAACTAAAGTTGCTATGGTCCTTAATTTGGAATTAAAGTAACAGGACTGACCTAGTTCCATTTTTTTTACAGTTAACCTAGCGACATCTCGCAGTGGGAATTTCATAACTTTTAATGAAAACAAACATATTAAAATAAAAAAATAGAAATGTGTTTTGAAATATTGTTGCTTCCAAAACAAGCTCAATGAAGACCTGGGGAAAGGGATACTGCAACTTTAAGCTTATCTGAGGTCAGCCTTAACATTTTTTTTAAAAAACAACACAAACAGCTTAAAATCAATGTAGCATTAAAACAATTACAGAATTGTTAAGCTGGATGACTTACTGCAATAAAAGAAATGGTGATGACAGAAATTAATTGACATGAGAACAATGATACAGTTCAAGTTAAACTATGACATCCTGCATTAATGGGCCACTGCAAGCTGGAGCAAATGTCATTCATATTTTAGCCAATGTATTCCGCTAATTAGAGCAGCTTTCTGCACTGGAATTAAATTCATGAACCCGATCACTCACCTTTGGAAGAAAAAAAATCATTTGAATTCAAAAGAAAAGGGCTTGTGACAGATAAAAACTTTATACTTAGTCCTTTATAATGAGATAAAATCCACCCTTCTCCCCATTTCACAGCCATAATTGCTGATTATGTTGTTAGGCTGTAGCAGTTCTCCTTGCTCTCTCCTCCCCATCATTATTATTTAGTCTGGCATATGAGGGTGCTTCAAAGGCTGACTTGAGTGGTCCGAGTCTCATTTAGCACACACTTAAACCCCAGGTATGAACCTAGGTAAACACTGAATTGTTATCATTAATTATCCCTAGGGCTATCTGGTCATCTTTTGTTGCAGCTGACCCATATAATAATAAAGCTTTGGGGCATATTGTATTTCTTTGACAGATTAATTAGAAATTCAGCTGTAGAGGTACAAAGAAACTCGGTCATGAATATTTAAATAGACTGACACAAAAAATCATGAAAGGCTGCTGAACTACATGACAGACAGGGGATATTAGGCAAGTGATTCTAATCAATAATCTCTTGATCTCTTACATATTAATACACTGCCTGCTGTTATTAAGCTCCATAATAAGGGAGGGTAGAGAAAGTTAGTGTAGCTCTGCTGTAGGCCTCCAAGGCCCCTGGTGTATACACTAACTGACTGAGAAAATGCACAGAGGAACCAAACCTCAGCCTCTTCAATCTAATCCAATCTTAGGAATGGCAGCTCTGAGCATCACCAACTGGATAATTATTGGCCCTGACAAGGTGAAGGCGTTTGCAGGCAAATGAGATGGGAAGTAGGATAAGTCCCCAGACCACCCAGCACAGGGCAAACTTAAAGCCAAGCACACAATGCTGTTCAGACTTGTATATGCTAACATGGGAAAGGTGGGAATCACACTACTTTTTCAAGATGTTAAGGGGGTCACTGACAGGCAAACACTCTGAGCTTGTTGATACTGCTGACTGGAACGGCAAGTTAACTGGACCCTACCCACAACGCCTTTGATACGCTCCCACAGCTGCAATAAAGCTGTGTTCAATTAAGAGGCGCAATAGCTATTTTGAAAATGCTTTACAATTGCCAAACTGAATTAATTGGAATTAAAAAAAACTCTAATCAGATACAGTGCAATGCAAACAGAAAACAAAACAAGGTCAGTAGACCAGTCCTGATAGGGAAAAGACTCTCTTAAGCAATTTGGCAGCTTGCCAGTGACACCAATGCACTCCCAGTACACCAAAATAATAAGGTTCTGTGTTCCATTCATCACAATAAGAAGCAAAACTTTTTATAATGTTTAATTTTAATTCACGCAGTCTTGTCCACAGTCAACTTGTACCAGGCCAAACAAAAATATATTTGGTAGCTGCTACATTTATATGGAAAGTTCATGCTTGTAAGCTTCAATTCATTTAAATTGTAATGATAAAGAAAAGTCTAAAATGTTACAATTGTGTGCTGAGGCCATTCAAGACAGTGGGATTTGATTTTACATTACATACTGAACAGCACTAAAAGTTTAAAATTGTGCTTAACATAAATAAAAACATGATATGGAGATGCCGGTGATGGACTGGGGTTGACAATTGTAAACAATTTTACAACACCAAGTTATAGTCCAACAATTTTTATTTGAAATCGACAAGCTTTCGGAGGCTTCCTCCTTCCTCAGGTAAATGTTCAGGAGCTCCTCGAAGCCTACGCATTTATACATATAGAACAATACATGGTGTTAACAGACTGCCCCTGCAACTGCCCGTTGCCAAGGCAATCACCGTGTTCAGACAGAGAGTGTCACCTACAGAACCCCCGAATACACATTCAACAAAAAAACAAACAGGAAAAAAAACAGAGAGAGGCAGAAACATCCGGAAGGCAGAGAAAGCCAGCAAATGACCCATTATATTAAAAACAGATAGCTTTTGTTCGCTGGTGGGGTAACGTGTAGCTTGACATGAACCCAAGATCCCGGTTGAGGCCGTCCTCATGGGTGCAGAACTTGGCTGTCAATTTCTGCTCGACGATTTTGCGTTGTCGTGTGTCTCAAAGGCCGCCTTGGAGAACGCTTACCCGAAGATCGGTGACTGAATGTCCCTGACTGCTGAAGTGTTCCCCGACTGGGAGGGAACCCTCCTGTCTGGCGATTGTTGCGCGGTGTCCGTTCATCCGTTGTCGCAGTGTCTGCATGGTCTCGCCAATGTACCATGCTCCGGGGCATCCTTTCCTGCAACGTATGAGGTAGACAACATTGGCCGAGTCACAGGAGTATGAACCATGCACCTGGTGGGTGGTGTCCTCTCGTGTGATGGTGGTATCTGTGTCGATGATCTGGCATGTCTTGCAGCGGTTACCGTGGCAGGGTTGTGTCGTGTCATGGATGCTGTTCTCCTGAAAGCTGGGTAATTTGCTGCGAACGATAGTCTGTTTGAGGTTGGGTGGCTGTTTAAAGGCGTCCTACGGAACCCTGTGTGAGAACCTCTCTGGATACATCGAGGGCATCCTGAAACCCATCGTACAGGAAACCCCCAGCTTCTGTCGCGACACTACAGACTTCCTACAAAAACTCAGTACCCACGGACCAGTTGAACCAGGAACACTTCTCACCACGATGGACGTCTCGGCACTCTACACCAGTATCCCCCACGATGACGGCATCGCTGCGACAGCATCAATACTCAACACCAACAACAGCCAATCTCCAGACGCCATCCTACAACTCATCCGCTTCATCCTGGATCACAATGTCTTCACCTTCGATAACCAGTTCTTTACCCAAACACACGGAACAGCCATGGGGACCAAATTTGCACCCCAATACGCCAACATTTTCATGCACAAGTTCGAGCAGGACTTCTTCACTGCACAGGACCTCCAACCAACGCTATACACCAGATACATCGACGACATTTTCTTTCTATGGACCCACGGCGAAGAATCACTAAAGAGACTACACGATAACATCAACAAGTTCCATCCCACCATCAAGCTCACCATGGACTACTCCTCAGAATCAGTTTCTTTCTTGGACACACGAATCTCCATCAAAGATGGGCACCTCAGCACCTCACTCTACCGCAAGCCCACGGACAATCTCACGATGCTCCACTTTTCCAGCTTCCACCCTAACCACGTCAAAGAGGCCATCCCCTATGGACAGGCCCTGCGAATACACAGGGTCTGCTCAGATGAGGAGGAACGGGATGGACACCTACAGACTCTGAAAGACGCCCTGGTAAGAACGGGATATGACGCTCGACTCATCGATCGACAGTTCCGACGGGCCACAACGAAAAATCGCATAGACCTCCTCAGAAGACTAACACGGGACGCAACCAACAGAGTACTTCCCCGGAGCGGAGAAACTACACCATGTTCTCCGCAGCCTTCAACATGTCATCAATGACGACAAACACCTCGCTATGGCCTTCCCCACACCTCCACTACTCGCCTTTAAACAGCCATCCAACCTCAAACAGACTATCGTTCGCAGCAAATTACCCAGCTTTCAGGAGAACAGCGTCCACGACACAACACAACCCTGCCACGGTAACCGCTGCAAGACATGCCAGATCATCGACACAGATACCACCATCACACGAGAGGACACCACCCACCAGGTGCATGGTTCATACTCCTGTGACTCGGCCAACGTTGTCTACCTCATACGTTGCAGGAAAGGATGCCCCGCATGGTACATTGGCGAGACCATGCAGACACTGCGACAACGGATGAACGGACACCGCGCAACAATCGCCAGACAGGAGGGTTCCCTCCCAGTCGGGGAACACTTCAGCAGTCAGGGACATTCAGTCACCGATCTTCGGGTAAGCGTTCTCCAAGGCGGCCTTCGAGACACATGACAACGCAAAATCGTCGAGCAGAAATTGATAGCCAAGTTCCGCACCCATGAGGACGGCCTCAACCGGGATCTTAGGTTCATGTCACGCTACACGTTACCCCACCAGCGAACAAAAGCTATCTGTTTTTAATATAATGGGTCATTTGCTGGCTTTCTCTGCCTTCCGGATGTTTCTGCCTCTCTCTGTTTTTTTTCCTGTTTGTTTTTTTGTTGAATATGTATTCGGGGGTTCTGTAGGTGACACCTCTCTGTCTGAACACGGTGATTGCCTTGGCAACGGGCAGTTGCAGGGGCAGTCTGTAAACACCATGTATTGTTCTATATGTATAAATGCGTAGGCTTCGAGGAGCTCCTGAACATTTACCTGAGGAAGGAGGAAGCCTCCGAAAGCTTGTAGATTTCAAATAAAATTGTTGGACTATAACTTGGTGTTGTAAAATTGTTTACAATAAATAAAAACACACAGTGACCGGCCAAATTGGTGGTGCCGATTTCAATTGTGCATAGTTTCATTAAATTTAATGAAGCTTCGCACAACCATTGAAAACTTACCTTCAATAATGTTGTACATCTCTTTATCAACTGCTAACAACGTCTCAAATTTTGGATCCTGCAGCATCTGAGTGTGCAATTTTGGCTGGGAATGGAGAGGAAGAGATTGTAGCAAAAGGTAAGGTTCACGGATGATGCTGTTCATGTTCTTGGACATGGTGTAATGGAGAGGCGAACAGACATCTTTGGGTGCACAGGGTGATCCATGACAATCCAACTGGTAATGCAATGGCAATAGAGAACTGATATGATGAATGTGATGTCTCCTGACTCATTTGGAGGAAGTCCAAAAGCAGATGTACGACCTGAAGAAAGTGCAAATCAGCTGATCTTAGCAGGGGTATAGTTGTTTTTTATTCATGGGATGTGGGCGTCGCTGGCGAGGCCGGCATTTATTGCCCATCCCTAATTGCCTTTGAGAAGGTGATGGTGAGCCGCCTTCTTGAACTGCTGTAGTCCGTGTGGTGAAGGTTCTCCCACAGTGCTGTTAGGAAGAGAGTTCCAGGATTTTGACCCAGCGACGATGAAGGAACGGCGATATATTTCCAAGTCGGGATGGTGTGTGACTTGGAGGGGAACGTGCAGGTGGTGTTGTTCCAATGTACCTGTTGCTCTTGTCCTTCTAGGTGGTAGAGGTCGCAGGTTTGGGAGGTGCTGTCAAAGCAGCCTTGGCGAGTTGCTGTAGTGCATCCTGTGGATGGTACACACTGCAGCCACAGTGCGCCGGTGTTGAAGGGAGTGAATGTTTAGGGTGGTGGATGGGGTGCCAATCAAGCGGGCTGCTTTGTCCCGGATGGTGTTGAGCTTCTTGAGTGTTGTTTGAGTTGCACTCATCCAAGCGAGTGGAGAGTATTCCATCACACTCCTGACTTGTGCCTTGTAGACGGTGGAAAGGCTTTGGGGAGTTAGGAGGTGAGTCACTCGCCGCAGAATACCCAGCCTCTGACCTGCTTTTGTAGCCACAGTATTTATATGGCTGGTCCAGTTAAGTTTCTGGTCAATGGTGGTCCCCAGGATGTTGATGGTGGGGGATTCGGCGATGGTAATGCCGTTGAATGTCAAGGGGAGGTGGTTAGATTTTCTCTTGTTGGAGATGGTCATTGCCTGGCAATTGTCTGGCGCGAATGTTACTTGCCACTTATCAGTCCAAGCCTGGATGTTGTCCAGGTCTTGCTGCATGCGGGCTCGGACTGCTTCATTATTTGAGGGGGAGCGAATGGAACTGAAAGCTGTGCAATCATCAGCGAACATCCCCATTTCTGACCTTATGATGGAGGGAAGGTCATTGATGAAGCAGCTGAAGATGGTTGGGCCTAGGACACAGCCCTGATGAACTCCTGCAGCAATGCCCTGGGGCTGAGATGATTGGCCTCCAACAACCACTACCATCTTCCTTTGTGCTAGGTATGACTCCAGCCATTGGAGAGTTTTCCCCCTGATTCCCATTGACTTTAATTTTACTAGGGCTCCTTGGTGCCACACTCTGTCAAATGCTGCCTTGATGTCAAGGGCAGTCACTCTCACCTCAACTCTGGACATCAGCTCTTTTGTCCATGTTTGGATCAAGGCTGTAATGAGGTCTGGAGCTGAGTGGTCCTGGCGGAACCCAAACTGAGCATCAGTTATGTGGACATGGTGGACAACTGTGCTTATAGTAAGGGTGGGTAAAAATGGCTTAACTATGCCAAATAACTCAGATGCATTTAAGAGGACACTTATGTACATGAGGGGGAAAGGGATAGAAGGCGATGCTGATAGAATTAGATGAAGTACGGTGGGAGGAGGCTCGTGTGAACCATTAACACTGGCATGGACCAGTTGGGCCCAATAGCCTGTTTCTGTTCTGTAAATTCTATGTAGTTCTATGTAAAACCCTGTGGAGGAAGCAATGCCACAAATTTATCTGGATCATGAGCCGTAGCTTGTTCAAATAGCATAGCAGCCAACCTTGCTGGTTTATAGGATTGGCACACAGAGGACTGTTTGCTCCAATATCTCTATTTTCATCCTTTGCCGGATAATCTTGCATTTAATAAAGGGGAAGAACATTGTGCCTTACATTTCAGGAAGCTACTCTCGCCATAAAATTTAACACATTTCTCCTGTTGTTGCGAACAATCCTCGGTGACTTGGATTAAGGTATTATGGTGTTAAAAAGGAGTTTTTGTGATCTCCCTGATGTGGAAATGGACAGCAAACTGGGGCACACCTACACCTACAAGTGCCAGGGAAAGTTCAGCAGTATAAAGTTCAGTGCAGTTATTACTTCCATTGCCACAGTTAAAGCAATCTTGATGCTTGATTGCAACTCTGAGGCTAGTGGCAGCAGATGGCATAGTTCATCAACAGCCTTTGTTGAATGTGAATCTTCTGCAACACAATTTCTCAGAAAGACCCAGGTAGCACTATCAGATATGATAGACATGGTGCAGGAAGTATTGATGGTCCAGTATATCCTCTTCAGTCTTGGGCTTATCTCTCCTGCTCTTTCTCATCCAGAAACAACATCAGATTAAGACTTGCAGGGCATACTGCAGCACTTGCAAGAACAAATCTCCTACTGCTACTGCAGTACAGCTCTGTGGCTCAGCAAAGGCTATAGCTGCTCCTCTAATGCCAGCATTTATTTGGCATGAAGTACAGAGAAAAGGAGACAAATCAAAAGGGCAGCAATATAAGGAGAAGAAGCCTTAATAGGCTTTTTACAGCCACTTAACAAGCTCAACAGGTTTTCTGCTGAAAATTCATTGCTTTGTGCGGTCTTCACTAATGGCAAAGTGGAATTTCTGGAGCGGCATTTAGAACAGTCAAAAAATACGTTAAACTAAACTCCCAAATTTGTCCAGTGATAATGCCAGAATAAGTCGATCAGTAACACTAATGCCATGTGTAATTTAGACCCCTACATATCTCAGCACCCAGTAGTAATACTCTGCAATAACTTTAGCATTTTGGACTGGTGGAGTAATCATTGTCATACAGTCGCTACTGCTCAGTCATTCAAGTATAATTTCTTGTACTCTCACCTATATAGCGCTTAATTTGGTTGTCAGCACCTCCTTTTCCATTTCTCCTATGGTCACTTATAGCTGAGAAGTGATAATCCAAAGGTACAATCTTATAAATTATAGAATTATGTTGCATGCACTGAAATCATTTAAAAGTTATTACATCAATTATGCAACTTTAAATTCCAGAAAAAAGGGCAGTGAAAATGAGTAAAAAATAATTAGAAGACAAAAAAAAATTAGACACGACTTAAACTTCATCCTCATTAAGATAGTCCTTTGGAGCCAAGCATTTTGCATGTTATAATGAGATACACGTTATACGGAATGTCCTATAACACACCATAAACTATAACATGAAAAAGTAATGAATCAAGAGCCTTGTAGCCTTATAACAGAGCCAGTGCTACAACTGAAAATGTTATAATGAAGGTGAGGGGAATTTCATAATGATAAACAGTTGATTAATTCAAAATGTTATACTTCACAGTGTTGAGTAATATTTGTGAAAAAAAGCTTTAATCATTGGAAAACATTGTTTTTGATTAATTTGTAGACAGTAAATTGAAATATTGGTTTAATACATCTTCCAAAAAAATAAAACTTAAGTAGAAAATACAAGGACAGAAACCGCTCAGGAGACAGCTCATATCTGGAAATAATTAGAACCATCTGAATGCAACAAAATTCCATATTACCTATGTGGATGTTCATAAGGCAGTTTGGGAAGTAATATTTTGGAAGGTTACTTTTGGACCTTAGTGACATACATTTGTTGTCATTGGACTCTTAAATAAGAAAGATCGATTTTGTCAAAGAGTACCAAATATTAGACTGGAACTTATTAAGGCAATATCTATAAAATGATTGAGTAAATGGGTTCACTGCAGAATCCTAATGTCCCTTGACAACACTCAACTGTGGTTCCATCTTAAATGCCTAAGATGCTACGAAATTATGCCAGAAATTCCTAGATCTACGCTTTTGTTCATAGGTCAGCAATAGGAAATGCCAGTAAGTGCTTGGAATTGAGCAGGAAATATGGCGTTGAAAGGAAAAGGAGGGATAGTTACAAATTTATGAGATTTTTCTTAAATGTGTAACAAATGTATGTCACTTACACAAGATAAAAATGCACTATAATATACTGTATATATTACTCTGACTTCCCCTTATATCTTCTGGAAAAGCCTTCCCAAGATTAGGGCTCCATTTTTACCTTGGGCCATCATTGATGCAGACCACCTCTACCTGTATATCAGAACTGTGAGGCATCATCTGAGCAGCTCTGCAGTGCAGGATGAATCTGAGAGGATACAGTATAATAGGGTACAAACCTCTAGTCAGAAATATGGGCCCCAATTTTCCCGGCACGATGGGAATGGGATAGTAGCAGGCCGAAAATGGCAGTGCACCACATACCGCCTTATTCCCGGTCGCGATATGCCTGCTGCCATTTCCAACCCATCATAAAAGTGGGCGGGCCAGTTGTAGGACCCTGATGCAATTTTGAGGTATCAATGGGTGGAGCGTGCACTGCGACTAGGTACTAGGCTTTGAGT